>NC_134862.1:58658392-58958392 GCF_049852395.1 Peromyscus maniculatus bairdii
AAGGGCTTTTGATGAAAAATGTAAAAAAGATAACTTTATGCTACTTTCTTCTTATAAAATACTATGGAACCTGAAAAACAAGAAAAATTCTTCTTCCATGGACGAAAGAAAAAGAAGAAACAGAAAAATTTCAACAAGAATGTCAGTAAATATCCTGAAATTGTGTTTTCTAAGTCCCAGTGCATAATAAACAATGCTTGAAGTATAATGCCTGAAAAGCCCTATCCATCAATTGTTTGATCATTGCCCTACTAAAATCCTTAACAACATGGAAGAAGTTAGCGTGAGAAATAAAAATTTTCCTGAAAATATTTTAATGTAATAAACAAAGATCAATAAAAAAACAATATCAAATATCAATAATGCAAAAAACAAAGATCAATATCAAAATCAAAGAAAACTTAGTGAAATCAATTTTTGTATAAGACAAACCACAAGAATAAAGTTGATTAGCTAAGCAAGACAGTGTTAACAAGATACTGCTCATACTGTGTTAACAATAGTACTAAAAACACTAACATCAAAGCCAGGCCATGTTATCTCACAAAATTATGTAGGGTTTCTGACACATATATCTCTGTGTGTTATATATTTGTGTTGTGTGTGTTATATATGTATGTTACATGCATGCATTATGTGTATCTGTGTGATCCAAATACAACATCTCAGTGATTGGCTATCTGTGTTCCTGATGATCAATGAGGACTAAGTTACAGTTAGGGGTAAGTAGTTCTAGTTTGCTATTGAACACTAGGGTGAATAAACACAATAATGCACTGTACATTTAAAACAAGAGGTGTGGAAAGATGGCATAGTGATCAAGAGCACTAGTTGCTCTTTTAGAGGACCTTGGGTTGTTGTTTTTTGTTTTCCCAATAACCACAGGACTGATGGCAACCACCTGTAACTCCAGTATTAAGAGATCTGACACCCTCTTCTGGCACTTACAGGAATTTTAGGCGGTGCATAAACATACATGTATGCAGGTAAAACACCTACACACATGAAACAAAATGATAATTTAAGAATGATTTTTAAGATAAATAAGTAAAACGACAGGATTTTGAATGTTCTTATAATAAGTATATGATAAATTTTTGAGAAGACTGTTATATTTAATCTGATTTAAGCATTACACAGTATGCATAAAAAGATTCCATGATGCTCCTTTCATATGTAGAAATTTTAGGCATTTTATGGAATAGTTAAAAAATAAATTTAAATGATAAAATTTGACCCTGTGAGATGGCTTGGTGGGTGAAGGCACTTTTCACGAAATGTGACCACCTGAGCTCAATCAGTGACACCCATTTGGTGGAAGCAAACTGCCAAAAATCATGCTCAGACCCTGGGGGTACTCCCCACACACATACACATGTCTATGCACACAAAATTTTTTAAAGTATAGATTAACTAGTCATCAGTTTATTTAATAGTCATCCCTATCAAACTTTGAATATTTTATTGATTCAACTCATTAATAAGCTATTTCCTTAAATCTGAAAAAAAAAAAACTAAGTCAAATGAAATTATAGTGAAACGAAGTTCTGGGACCTCCTAATTTAATCATCATAATATAAACACGGACACACACTTATCTTTGAAAAAATAGTCAATCTTGTTGAAAAAACAAGGAATAGTCAAGAATTGGAGATACACAGACACAGTTTGCAGGTGTAGGGAGTGAGGGTAGGGTGGGCCAAGCTAGCAGGCTCCCAGGAAGCAGCATGGGATAGTAGAGTACGGAGCACCAGTAAGGACAAGTTTAATCCCATGATCCCCCTAGGAATCTTCCAGTGTGAAGCATGGCCATCATCTTTCTGGCTTACTAAAAGTACGGAGGATATGCTAACAAAACTGAAAATTCAATCATCTTTAACGGCATAGGCCCTATTGGGCATTGTCTAAAATCACATTCCTAGTTCGGACTCTGCAGAGTCATGAGCGAGGAAGGGGGTCTCTCTTGAGAAGTTATTAGGCCATTTCAGCCAAGTCTACTGAGGCCCAGCTGCTATAGAAACAGCCAAACTTCAAAGCAAGAAGGAATGGAGATTGGTCTGTCTGATGGACAGCTCTGATGCAGGGGCTGAAGAGGATTTTAACTGCGTAAGAGCAAAACTTCCATCACAGCTTTTCTGGCAGCTCAGGAGTTTGAGCATTTGCTGACTACCAAGTTTGCTACACTGGAGCAACTTGGCTGTAAAGTAGTTGAAAGCTGTACTTTTTTCAAGTTGCTGAAAATGTCAGCCTGAGGGAGGAGAATTGATGTCATTATTGAGATGTCCCATCCAGGGAAGCCAAATGAGCTGCTGTTCTGCAAAATGCAGGCTTGAGTGGGTTTCCAGGAACCTTCTCTGTCACTGTGGCTATCTGTCTCACCTGATGGCCATGGGCCTGCACATTAAGGCCCCATCATCTCTATATGCTGCTTCAGCTTAGCCTCAGGAAGTGAGTGGAGGTGGAGGTTGAGAAAGTCAGGGTGGTAGATAGCTGAGTCATTGTATTTGCCAGGAAATTGGGATCATTCAAGATAAAAACTGAAATGATGCTACAGGAAAAGAAGATTCTGGGGCTATAAAGTTTTATACCAGATAGGAAGTTGGGCTCCAGGGAAGCTGGCTTTAGTCATCGGTTTCTGATACTTTTTTTTTCCTTTCCAGGTTCGGGATTAGTTGAGGGAATGGCACTGGGTCCAGTTCACCTTTGTAAGGACAGAGGTTACTTCTTCCCTGAAAGCACGGATTTATAGGGAAATCACATGTTATCTATACACAGAGCAAGGTTACATGATGTGGATTTACTTTACCTGAGTGCAATGCAGTGGTAGAGTACTTGTCCAGCTTGTACACAGCCCAGTGTTTTATCACCAGAATCAAATAAGTAAATAAATATTTTTAAATGAACAAATAACTAATGTTAAGTCTTTTGGACTTAGAGCAAACAAATTTTAAAATAAAAAAAATCAAAACATTAGAAGTTTGAAAAGTGAAAGAAATAAACTTCAGCAGATAAGTCAACACGTTGCAACAGAAATTTCTGAAAGAAACAAGATCAAAATTAAAACAAAAGAGTATCTTCCAGACACAACCTCTGATGAACATATGAACTAACTGAGATTGTGACAGCAGGCACAAGACCGAACAAAATCACAGCAAGAAGGGGCAGTGGCCCTCAAGTCCTACCCCTAACCAAGTATTTGCAGTTGATTTCTGCTGGGAGAAGGGAAACCACCTTTCTTCAATGGAGTGAAACGGGGTATACCAACAACACTCCTTAGCAGACCTCGTGGTGATGTGCAGTTGACCAACACACAATAATTCCATGTGTTTGGATGTACATGGAATTTTTAAAAATTATGTCTTTGAGTTTTTGAGATTACACTATAATTAAACCATCTCCTCTTTCCCTTTCCTCCCTCCAGACCATCCCATATGCTCTTTTATTTTTCAAATTCATGGCTTCTTTCTTCATTAACTGTTCACACACACACAAACACACTGACACACAGACACAACACACACACACACACACACACACACACACACACACATACACACACATGAGAAACCTGAAAATAAAGATATAACAGCTCTAGGAGTGTATAAATCAAAAGGCATAACATTCAGGAAAATAAAAAAAGTTTTAAAGTAACGTTAGAACAAAATATGTCATACATAAGTATGACAACAAATAATAGGAAAAAACCATAGCTATGATAGCTTGAAAAATCTTACAATGATAAGGAAAAGGCCAAAATTCCAAGTTCATTACAGAGGATATACTTGTAACTTAGAAAATAAAGATCTTGTGTCAGTAAAAGTCAAGATTCAAGAAGAAAATGAGAAAAGATGAAACATTTTAAATGTTAATAAACATAATCTCAAAATTTCATAAATATGGTAGACCCCTAGAATCTGTAGATGTCACTGTCAAGGGAATTTGTGATAAAAAAGACAAATTTTAATGAACTGTGAATGGAAAGTTTGGAGGATCATGAGGTTATCTCAGAAAGAAGGCAAATGCCCAAATCTGTTTTAAATTATAAGCTTTATATGCATTCCCTAAAATTACTTTAATATCTAGGACTTGTTATATTTACAAATTATACCAAAGGCCAGATATATCTGTGCAGAACCCCACTGCTTGAGAGGCACAGATAAGAGAGCCAAGGGTTTGAGTGTGTTATATGCACATATGAAACTATCAAAGACACAACAGAAATGTCCTCTAATGAGGAGAATAGAAAAGATATACAGATTATGATGTCCTCATGGAATTCAATCAAGTCAATATACAAATTTAGGGGCCTCAAAGGGTAATTTAAATAAACACCTACCCAAACTTCTACATTCAAGAAAAAAATAGCTATGTAAATACAAGAAGTTAGACAAATTTCCAAGTAAATGGTAACTTGACATGTATTTCAATCAGAAAACACACATACAAGTAACATTATATAGACTCAACAGGTTATAACACATATAATATATAATAATAAATGCATATATACATGCAACAACAATTGATTTAAAAAGAGACCATAAAATTTGAAGGAGAGGGAGGGGTATAGGAGGGCTTAGAGAGAGGAAAGTGAAGAGTGAAATGTTGTAATTAAAATACAATTTTAAAAATAAACAAAAAGTGGAGAATATTTTTTTAAAAAAACTCCAAGGAAATAGATTATGAAGCATGAAAAAACACTATGAATTTTAAATGCTTATTATTAATAAAACAAAACTAATTTATAATTCATGATCCCATATAAAATGTTCTAAAAAATGGAAAGTATAAAAATGATTTACAAAAATATAGAACCGTAGGTGCCACGAGACTGAGCAATAGGGAAGATGGATGAATAATGGAAATGTAGGAAATTCTATTGCTGGGTAAGTCCACCAGAGAACATGCATAGACACTCCTAAAGCTGAATAGAAAGTCTGTATTGCTGGCTGACTACTACACAGGGAATTTGCCCAAATCATGCAGCCCCAAGCCTCGCTGTTCTTTGTTTTAATGTACAAAAAAACTTACCCTGGTTGAACAGTAAGTAAGAAGCAGAACTACAGAAGCCAAAAAGCAAGGTGAGAACACTTAGGGACTTTCCTGAATTCTGGAACTATGGCCGAGGTCCTTGATGAATTAGGTCTTTGTTTCTATTTTGGCAAGTGTTGGAGCCTATATGCTGGATTTTAAAGTCAGAATGGAGCCTCCTACCTGGTGTCTGTTGTTCTAAGAACTGGGAACCTGTTACATCCCCTACTGGTTCTATGGACAGGAATCAAACCATGGACTCATCATGGGGCAGAGGGTTTATAGTGTACCCCCCATCAGCATCAACAATTTAGCAGAATTTAATCTCTGTTTTACATAGGTAAGTAGGGAGCTGAGCAAACAGGGTCCTACAGTGAGGGCTAGAAGCAAAAGGATTAATAGCCCACCCACTGCTCTACTTAGAGTAGTTAACCAGGGTCACCAAGAGAATAAGGACTGATACCAGTTATTAGACTCTCAATGTGTTTTTCATTTGATTTGTTGGATTTTAAGGTTATTTTTCTTACTTTCCATGTAATTCTTTTTCCCTCTTTTATTGAAAATATATGTGCTTTTTTTTTCTAATAATATATCCTGATTGTGATTTCTCCACCCTCTGCTCCTCACAGTTTCTCCCCACCTCTCCTCCCATCCAGACTGACTCCCTCTCTCTCTCTCTCATTGGAAAAAAATAAGATTCTAAGGGATAATGATATAAGATACAATATGATATGATATATGATAAAACAAAATTAACACATCAGAATTAGACAAAGGAAAACAGAAGGAAAGGAGCCCAGGAGAAGGCATAAGGATTGTTCACACACTGAGCAATCACATAAAAACACTAAACTGGAAGCCATAATACATACACAGAGGACTGGGTGCAGACCTGTGCAGGCCCTGTGCATGCTGCCTCAGTCTCTGTAAGTTAATATGAGTTTTGACCATGTTGATTCAGAGGGTCTTGTTTTCTTGGTGTCCTCCAACCCCTCTGGCTCTTAAACTTTTCTGCCTCCTCTTCTATGGGGTTCCCTGAGCCCTGGAGAGAAGGTTTTGATAGAAATATCCCATTTAGAGCTGTGGGTTCCACAGTCCTTCACTCTCTGCCTAATGTCTGGCTGTGGTCTTTGTATATGTTTCCATCTGTTGTAGGAAGAAGTTTCTCTGATGATGACTAAGCAAGACACTGATCTATAAGTATAGCAGAATGTCACTTTATCATTATATTCTTTCAGTAGAAAAATAGTATTTGGTTTTACACTAGGTCCCTGGGCTATTTAGTTTCCGGTTCTTAGTCACCAAATCAGTGCCAGGTATGGGTTTCATCTTGTGGAATAGGACTTAAACCAGATATTGATTGGTTACTTCCACAAGCCTTGTGCTACCATGGCCCTACCATACATTGTAAGCAGGACAGCATTATAAATCAAGGGTTTATGGCTACATTGATGTTTACATTTTTTTTTTCGAGACAGGGTTTCTCTGTGTAGTTTTGGTGCCTGTCCTGGATCTTGCTCTGTAGACAAGGCTGGACTATAACTCACAGAGATCCGCCTGGTTCTACCTCTCGAGTGCTGGGATTAACGGCGTGTGCTATCAATGCCCGATGATGTTTACATTTCTTGTTGGGTAGCAGGCAGAGTATTTTTGACCATGTTAAACTTCTTTTAATTATCTTTGACTGGTTGGCATAGAAGTAAAGAGTTGTTTTTTCCAGTGCCATACAGAGACCTCCATGTTTCATAACAATGAGGTCCAATCCTTTTTGATTTTGAAGGACAACCTCAGCCAAAGAGTCTAACTTGTCTTTTAGATGGGAAACAGAATGTTCCAGGTAGCCTAGGTCTGTGTCTTCATGAGCACTGAGGTTTGTTTTAAAGTTCTTATCCCACAAAATTAGGTCTGAGGTCTGGGAGCCTATTACAACTCTTTAGGGCAGTGGAGCTGTGTAAGATTTCTGCCCAGGAGGGTGCCTTCTCTTCACTCCCCTTTTTAGAATTTATCAGTGGGGCTGTAATAAAATACCCAGCCACTTCTAGCTAACTCTAGCATATCATGCAGAGTCATCCATAGATCAGTCAAAAGTTTTTTTTCTTCTCCTTTAATTAGTTATAGATTACTACCCAAATGATCAAAGTTAGGGGTCAGAAATACCCACCAAAGCAGAGACACCAGGCATACTGGGAATCTGAGCCACCTACTAATGCTACTTACTCATTCCTTCTAAGCCAGTTCAATCCTAGGCTCTTGCATAACATTTACATTTTATAGCAGAATGCTGCTGTGCACATTCAATTTTATAGTTGAGTAGACCATATAATATTTAGTTCATAATGGGCAATCAGGAGTGCACGGTCACTTTGTGCTCTAGTGGAGAACCAAGAGCTGATTTACCATGAACGAAAATTATGGTCAGAAGATATGATGGCCTTCAACAGTTCCCTAGGAGTCTGGGTTATTCTTTTACTATTAAAGTTTATGACATAACATCTATCACAGACATTTGGAGCTTCTGGGTCATAGGGCCCAGAACCAGAATAACAGTTATACCCTGTATCTCATATAGACCTATTTCCTGCTTTGGGACAAGTGAAAGCTAGCAATCTTAAAGAACATTTAGAGCCGGGCGTTGGTGGCGCACGCCTTTAATCCCAGCACTCGGGAGGCAGAGGCAGGCGGATCTCTGTGAGTTCGAGGCCAGCCTGGGCTACCAAGTGAGCTCCAGGAAAGGCGCAAAGCTATACAGAGAAACCCTGTCTCGAAAAACCCAAAAAAAAAAAAAAAGAAAAAAAAAAAAAAAAAAGAACATTTAGAATATAAGCTAGAGTTGCATGATAAATGTTACATGCATTGTTTTTTCTTCAAATCCAAAGAGCAGTATGAACTATTCTATTTCTGTTTTATTTTTCCCCATGGGCAACTCCATCGCATCAGATTATGTCTCTTTTTGGAAAGACTTCTGAACATGATACTACTGCAGAACTTCTGTCCCACTGGACTATTCCTGCAGTCACGGTCACTGTCACCACCCCCATAGATGCCCTAACTTGCCTGGAAAGCGAGCAGTGTCCTAAAAGTATCATCTTCTTTTAAATCCATATCACATTTGCCCCATTTATCCTCATTGGATCAGGTACTAACTTTAAAATTTCAAGAGGTAAGTGCATAATGTCATAAGGCAAGGATTCTGTAGTTGGTTGGCCCCTTGGTTACTAATCCGTTTCCTGAAATGACTGTTCTTCTTCCTCTTTCCTGTTGACTGACTAGTGTTTGTGCTTCAAGGTCATCTAGAGAATATGTCTAAGGAATTTTCCTTATCCTGCCTCCAGCAACAGATTGTATTTCCTCACATTCCCAGCCCCAACCTCTGGGAAATCGTGCAACACATTTTATTGTTTTCCTTGTAACTCCAGATTTGTTTAAAATATAAAAAATGCTCATGATCTGTCCTATTTCATTGTTAAGAATATCCATTTCCTCTAAATGCTCTGAAATGTGCTTAGAAACAGCCTAGTATTTAGAGGAATACTAATGGAAGGAAATACTGAAGAAAATTAATCACCACTTGACATCTTGGAAGGAGAGTAAAGGGCACTATCTTAGCATGGAATGATATGACAGGATGTCACAGAATGAGTGGCTTAAGCAGAGTTTATTTCTCATCATTTTGCAGGTTGGGAATATCAGTGCCAAAGTCTCAGCAGATCTGATGTCTGTAAAGGGCACTCCTTTGGGCTTGCATAAGGGCCTCTTCTTTTTCGATTCTCACATAGCCAACACAGGGGTCCTTTACCTTCACTATCGGTGTAAGGACACAGATCCCATTAGGAACGAATTAACTCTAGTCACTTGCCAAAAATCCCATTCCTAAATACCATCCTACCAGAGAATATATTTTGGAATTAAGAATTTCAGAAGGACATATACATTCATGAAATGTACATATGAGCTCATTTCCCTTTGTATTGCCTAAAATTGCCTGTGGCTTTGTTTTTAAATCAACTACACATAATTCCAGGAGTCCATAGGAGTTTTCTTTCATCTAGACTTTTCCTAAGGTAAGCCTCCACCAATTGTCCTCTAGACTGCCCTAGCCCAGGTTCTAAGTGGATGCTCTGTTGTATCTGCATGTGTATTTTGTTTAATGCCTGTGTGTTTAACACAGGGTCAACTATATGACAATAAAGTTAAAAGAGTTACCTTGACCGTTCTCTTCACACATGCTGAATTTCACAGTGTTATATTGATTGCTAACTATAGGTATTATGACAGCAGATCGGTAGGACTCACACGTCTCCCCCAGCTAAAGCATTGAACACACTTGGCAGTAAATACACAGTCCGGACAAATGGCCTATTGCATTATAAACCATCTCTCACTTTGGAAATATCCTTGGTGGCTCTATATTTTTTTGAGAAGTTAATTCCTTAACAAATCATTGGAATACAACTCAAAGTTTCATTCAAAAACATGTTCCATGTATTCAGACAAGTCATTTTCTCTTTGAGTTATTTTTCCATTGGATTGATAGGAACCATTATTAAGGAGACCCTCGCATGATACTAGAATAGGAACAACTAACAAACTTTAATTTCATTTCAATTGAAACAGCCTTGTGTGGTCTGGTGGCTATTGTGACGACAGCTCAAATACGGGATACTAATGAAAATAAAGTATTTCATGCAGTAATAGCCCACTTCTGTCACAAACTTGCTGTTTGGTCCTAGAATGTAGATTTTTCTGGTGTGAGGGGCAGGGCTGGGCTCCTCAGCAATGTCCATGGCCTGATTTTATGGCAGAGACGCTAGCCCACACTTTTTACCTGCTTTCTGTTCTCTTTATTACTCCTGAATCCCCACAAGAAAATAATGAACATATACTGTCCACTGAATAGCATGTCTTCCATAGTAGTATCCGTACACATTACATCTGTGTCTGTGTCTGATTTATGAAGCTGATAAATAAACTGTAGATTCTTTACAAAAAGTCACTTATGCTTTAAAATGTTTATTACATTTACTTATTTGCTGTGAGTATTTGGATATGTAATGTAGCACTGCAGAAGTTTATTCTCTTTCCACCATGAAAGCTGTTCTCATCGTAACTATTGTTAAATGCTATTGTCATCACTCCATGGCCCTGCCAGCTGTTGCTGAGACTATATTGAGTTTTCAGGTGCATCAAACATGTAAAGAACAACCCAGATCCAAGAGCAAGTGTTTAAAGAAGGATAGCTGTGTCGTACAAATTCTAGCACTGCATCAATGGTGCATGACTATAAATAGCTGTTTGTGAGTTTCTTAGACCTTTAAATCTGATAGCTGTGTTCACCATGGAACACTTAGGAGTATTAAACACTTATATTCTAAAGTCCCCTGATGCTTAAATTGTAAACATTTTGCAATACTATGGTTATAACCATAAAATTAATTTGATGATTAAATAGTTAGATTTAGCACAGTAATGTCAAGAACAAATCAGAAATGTTCTCATTAACCTTCTAAATGGGTACTTCATTAAGCAGCCTGGGAAATCTGGCAAACAAACAGTATAATGTAAAGCCAATAGGAATACTTGACCTTCCAGTCCTTACGTTGTTGGTTGTATCAACGGGCTCCTTTTTAAATACACAATGCTTAAAGAGAAGAGAATGCAAACAAAAATGGAGAGAAACAATTAAGAGAAATACTAATTGAACAATTAGGTTTGCAGCTGGTAAGCATTAACAAGCAGATTTTATTTTTCTAAATAATCGTTCCTTGGAATTGGGGGGAAAGTGTCAGAACATGCTTGAATTTCCACAGCAGATGTGCAGCTCCTGGTTTTTCAAGTATGCCATCTCCCTCTCATGGTTGAATGTTTTGGATGTGGCAGTTATGCCCTCTGCCCCTTAGCCTTTCTGCTCTACTCCCTGCTAGAGACTCCCTTCTCATTGTTCAGCTATGTTCTCACCCTCAGAGGTCACCCTCGACCAGCTTTGGGGAATGATACCAATCAGCTTTCTCCTGACCTGTGCTGGAAACAATCCTATTCTCCATCTCCAGTGTATTCCCCTATGGTTCTTACAATGAAACACCATTCTTAGTCCATTTGACTCTCTTTGTCCAACAAAATGTGAATCCTAGTTTACAGATGTGTAGTTGTTGTGCTGTATTTCTTTTAAAGCCTTCTTTTCTAAGGTTTTGTCAGAGTAAGATATAATGGGCTTTATGAAAAGGGCCATTGGTCAGCTTTGAATTCATAGCTGAGTCTTTGGACTTCTTTAGCAAGACAGTAGTCATACCAAGTTGGCTCCAACTGAAGAGAAAAAGAATTTCCTACTGAATTTGTTCCTTTTTAAGACATTAAGTAATAGGCTTTGATCACAAGACCTTATTGTGAGGAAGACAATGTCTAAAATAAACAAGGAGGTCTGGATTTATGAGAGGAAGTGAAATTAAACAGACCAGGACTCGAGGCAGCACAGCATGGCAGCTCAGTAGAGGATCTTATATTTGCCCATGACTTGTTAGACTCATCACCTGAGTGAAATTATTCTGGGATTCAGTTTCCTCATTATCAACTCCTTATTATCCAAAGACATGATAATAATACCTCTGGGGCTGGGTAAAACATATCACAGTGGCTGAACAGGTAAAGACCCTTGCTGCCAGCCTGACAGCCTGGATTCTGTCCTTACGACCTGACCTGCAAGTTTGCTCTGGTTCCACAAACATGGCATAGCGTAGCATATGCACCCCCATGCATATGCACATTAAAAAAATATGTAGTCCTTCAAACTTTATTTCCTTTAAACCCTTTCTTAAAAATACACTAGAATATGGGGATGTAGACATGGCTCAGCAGCTAAACATAGGTACTGGTCTTGCAGAAGACACCATTTCTGGTCTCAGCACCTACCTTGGGCAGCTCACAACCACCTGTAACTCCAGCTCCAGGGAATCTGACACCCTCTTCTGGTCTCTGAAGGCACTGAACTCACATGAGCACATACCCACACATAGATACATGCATATTCACATAATTAAAAAAAATCTTAAAAATACATCAGAATGGAAAATTCTACCAGAAATAGAACACAAAGCAAGGAAAAGGACACAGAATACAGAAAGAAGAGAGGCCAATCACAATAGCTCTGTGAGCTTTCTAAGGAGGGAGATGAAGGGGGAAACTGAACTGATAAGTACACCTCTGTGTAGCTGGAGAGTTCTCTCTGGATCCCACCAAGCCCCGGCAGTCCAACAGCCCACTTATAAAGTAAACACACAGACGCTTATATTATTTACAAACTCTATGGCTGTGGCAGGCTTCTTGATAACTGTTCTTATATCTTAAATTAATCCATTTTTATAAATCTATACCTTGCCATGTGGCTCGTGGCTTACCAGCATCTTTACATGTTGTTTGTCATGGTGGCGGCTGGCAGTGTCTCCCTCACTCAGCCTTCCACTTCCCAGAATTCTCCTCTCCTTGTCCCCCCTACTTCCTGCCTGGCCACTGGCCAATCAGTGTTTTATTTATACAGAACAATATCCACAGCACCTCTGTGTTATCCAGTAAAGGTTCATGCATCCAGGTTAGAACACTTACTCTATCAATGTACTGTGATGAGTCCTTCTTGCTGCTGTCTTATACAAAATCTTATCAAACATTTTTATCCCATGTGTTTATTTACTCTCTCTCTCTCTCTCTCTCTCTCTATATATATATATATATATATATATATATATATATATATATGCATTCCTCTGTGTGTGTGTGTGTGTGTGTGTGTGTGTGTGTGTGTGCACCAAGGTATGCATTTGGAAGTCAGAGGATGACTTGAGAAAGTCTGTCTCTCTTTCCACACATAGGATATACACTTCAAACTAGGAGCCCTAGGCGGGGTGCAAATGCCTTTGCCCACTGAGCTATCCTCACTAGTGTGTGCCATCTTTTTAAATTCGGAGAGTGGGGAGAAAGAAAACAGAAGAGGAGAGGAGAGGGGATGGGAGGGACAGGGGATAGGAGGGACAGGGGATGGGAGGGACAGGGGAGGGGAGGGGAGTGGAGGGGAGGGGAGGGGAGGGGAGGGGAGGGGAGGGGAGGGGAGGGGAGGGGAGGGGAGGGGAGGGGAGGGAAGGGAAGGGAAGGGAAGGGAAGGGAAGGGAAGGGAAGGGAAGGGAAGGGAAGGGAAGGGGAAAAGCACTCTGGCAAGCATGGATCAGGAATATTTTTTAACTTACTTATTTGACTTTGAACTAATGAAGGTATTCCTCTCTTTTTATTTTGGGTGGATTGATGACTCATTTCTCTCCAACATATTTCTTCATCTACCTATAATGAAGAGCATGTAGTAATAGACCACTCAAAATCTGCAGCAGAATACCCCATGCTACTTCTGGAGATCTAATGTCAAGTCCATACTCTGAGCCTCTCAGAAGTCCCAATTTTTTTATTTTTTAATATTTGTCAAGCCTTTTTTTTCCCCCAAAGTCTACCAGTTTCCTAAGGTCTCAGAGGAAGTAAGATTGGACTGTGCCCCAGAGACTGTTCAGTTTCTTCTTTAGACATTTCTTTCAGAGTCACGATGTTGTCACTTCTTTTGCAGCTAGGTTTGTCCTTCTTGTGTGTTTTCAAAACTATTTTTTAACCTACTGAGATCCAATTAGCGCTGTGCGTGTGTGCATGAATGTGGGGTCATCCACTGGGACAGGCTGAGCCAACCAGTGGTCACAGTCAAAGAGAAATTATTCTCCTCCCCCAGCACCCATCGACGGTCAATAGGTCCTCACCTAGGAAGGGGTCTCAGGAGTCTTTCTCATCTCCATGTGAGAATTTTTTAAGAAGTTTGGAGAGAGCTGTAATGGGGAAACTGGGGCATGCTAGAAGGGAGAATGATGTGTAGATATGATCAAAATACATCGTATGTCCATATGAAATGTCAAAGAATCAAAATCCTTCATATTCTATATGGGCATGTACACTTTTAGAAATATCTTGTAGAAAAGAAGGAAAGAATATGAATGATAATTAAAAAACAGCACAGAAGAACATCCAAGATACACCAGAGGTCCATAACTTATCCTTACCAGGTAGAACATTAACTGGATAACTAACTTGACTACTGCTTTTAACTTAAAAATTCATAGAGACATGGTGATACCTTTTAAAGAAAACTAGGTTAGGTGCAAACATAGAGATGGGGAGAAAAGGAGAGGCAGAGCAAGAAGGGAGAGGGTGGAAAGACAGCTGCAAGAGTGTGAGCATCATTAATAATGCCCAGTTCATGTATGTCAATTTACATGTTGTATATAAGTAGCATTGGGGGACTATACACTGATTATTTTCCCTCTTCCTTAAATTTCACTATTTCTTTGACCCAAGTTAAACGTATTAGTCCAGTTATTGAAATTTATATCAGCTTGACTAGATAAATAGTGAAAGTATCTTTTAACATTTCAGTGTAGATACACCATGCAAATTGCCCTACATATTTATGTTTTCCATGATATAAATATACGGAGAGAGCTTACTTTACTAAAACTTCTATATACATGGATCTAAAATATAGACACATCTAATTTTAAAAGATGTTCAGTAGAGTCTTTTATGCTTGTTCTGAGGGAGGACAAGTAAGAACCCAAATTAAAGCCAAATCTATCACTCCATTAGCTAGATACCTGTAGTTGGTGCTTTTTGTATATAATTTATCTATAGACAGGCAAGGGACAGTCAAGGGATACATGAGAACACAGTGCCCTTAGCAAGGCCTGCTCTAGAAAGAAACTCTAACCAGCACATTGCCTGCTGTAGAGTTATGAGAGACTAACTGACTTGGAAGAAGGAAAAAAACTAATTCTAGCTACTCCTGCCTTCTGCATGGCAAGAAGGAATTAGTCGACTCATCTTACTTAACTACACAAGTAGTTAAGACACGTGATGATAAGTTTTGTCCATACATTCACATATTTCTACTAAATATTCTTAAAATATGTCAGTGACTAAATCAGATTAATATTTTTCTTTTAAATTCATATATCTATTTACATTTTTAGTAGTTAATTATAATTACTATAAACAGTTTAGGGACCTTCTTTTACAAGACAAATAAAATTAAGGGATAGTCTTAAGACCATCAATTTAAGGGCAAGTGAACCAACATATGCTCAATAATATACCAAAAATATAGCTATATTCTAATTAACTACAAAATAAACTTCAAAAGGCATACATATATATTTTGAATCTCAGAGTCTTGTGTCTAGAAAAAGTGATTAAAAGTACTTGACAAGTGTGGAGAATTGGAAAGCATTTTTTTTCAGATCTAAACAGCCATACAACCATTTTCTATTTCTGTACATAAGGAGCTTATATGCTGCCGCTCTGCCCAAACAATCCATGAAACAGCTAAGAGAACTGAAAGGGGAAAAAACTCTATTTAAATCCACAAAAGGAGTGAGGACACAGGGGTCTCAGCTCTCAGGCACAGATAGATGGATGGAGATGGAAAGGATTCATGGCTTAGCAGAACAGACACAGGGAGCCCTGTCCACCACAGAAACTAGTGCAGAGACAGAAAACCCTAAACTGTAATAGACACATCTCTGAAGGTTTACCATGGTCACGCTCCAGGGTTAAGAACTCCAAGAATACTTGCCTTGAAAACACATACACTAAAATTATAATGACACAGAAAGATTAGCATGGACGCTGTGCAAGGAAGATATATAAACTTGTGAAGGGCTTCCTATTTTAAAAACAAACAAAAACCTCTAAGCAACCAAGCTTTGAGAATTGGTAGACTTTTGTGAGCTTTAGTAAACTGTCATGGTCTCCTCTAGAAGCTCGTTGCGTTTTTCACAGTGTGTATCTGAGAAAACCCCTCTTAGGACAGCATCAGAGTGTGCTTGCAAGGGACTGTCAAGGGATACATGGGAACACAGTGCCCTTAGCAAGGCCTGCTCCAGAAAGAAACTCTAACCAGAACATTCCATGCTGTATAGTTATGAAAGACTGACTTGGAAGAAGAAAAAAAATCCAACTCTAGCTACTCCTGCATTCTGCATGGCAAGAAGGAATTAGTCAGCTCATCTCACTTCAGCCATCTGTGCAGTTCTTCACAGGCCTAGAGAAGCTATAAGCAGGCAGGCTGCTCCCTCACTCATTGTATGAGTCCGTAACTATCCTAAGAGAAAAGGCAGCAGATGAAATTTAAACACACGAACACACACACACACACACACACACACACACACACACACACACACACACAAAATTACAGGCTGATAGCTGAAATAAGAGAGTTGCAAACCATCAACAAATTCTTAGTAATCTGAGCAAAAGCAATCCCAAACATAACCCTGGTGAGCTGTTTTGTGATTCTGAAGTTTATACTAATGGGTAAAAAATGTGTAATTACTAATGCAGCACTAAAAGAGAAAAGGGGGCTAGAAGATTGATGCTACCTTATTTCTAGACCTAACTACAAAGCTTCAGTAACCAAAATTATACTAGAGATCCAAGCAGAACAGATAAGTGCAGTGCTCAGAAATAGCCTGTGTAGGGCATAGTTCTTTTGACAAAAACCAAAGACAATACAGAGACAATGACAGGCATTCAAAAAACAAGGTTATCAATATCTGATTAAGATAGACACAGATCCTATAGTTTCCAGAAAAATGAAAATGTTCTAAACTATAAGGAGATGGCCCAAAAGAAAGCCTAGATCATTCTGACTATAGGAATAAGATTTTAGGTATAATACAAAAGGCATAGGACATAAAAGAAATAATTGGTGAAAAGTTTTGCTGTTTGGAAGACTGGGTAAAAAGAATGAGAAGACTAGCTGAAGACTGGAAGTTAATATCTATGAAAGGGACATCTCATAAAGGACTATTGCCCAACATGAGACTTGTATGATTCTGGGTTTCTCCTTTTCCTTACTCTCTTGGTATTGTGTATGTTTCTCAGACTCGAGATTAGGTTGTTCTAGAACATGGCATTCACTCATAATTGCCTAAGTTTGGAATCACTCACCCAAACAATAGGAACATTATATATTTAAAAAATTATGAAATACCAAATAAAATGAAAAGTACATTTAAATGCACTTAAGAGAAAGAAGCCAGGCAAAAATTCTATATAATACATAATTCCAATTATGTGACATTCTAGAAAAAGCAAAACTTTGAAGACAGTCGAAAGAAGATTAGTGAGTAGATTGGGATCAACAGAGTAGGGCCTCTTAACCTGATTATTAGGACAGTGGAAATAGTCTACGTGATATTGGAACAATGGAGACTTGTCATTCCACATTTGTACAAACCTGTGGAATTCCCAGAACCAAAAGTAATCCCTGAGGTAAACTATGGACAGATTCATCAATTATAGTAAATGTGGGCTTCAAGTGGGCAGTTAATAGTGAAGGTGGCAATGTTTGTAGTAGGCTTCCTGGAGAATCTCTGTACCTGCCTCCCAGTTTTTCTGTTGACTAAATTGATTCTAAGACATGGTCTTCCCAACCTCTTCTATCCACCCTATCCTCTTCTCTCAGCCCCGGTAGCCACTAGTACATGCTCAGCTGCCACTGGACCAATTGTTTAATAGTCTACTGTGAGTGAGATGGTGGGTACAATGCAGAAGTCAGAAGAAAGGCTGGATGTTCTACAACACAATAGGGTGAATATCACTAACAATAATGCATTGTAAACCACAAATTACCTGGAGAGAGTATTTTAAATGTATTATAATAAAGACGTGATAAATAATTGAAATAAAGGATAGATAATCACTAAGATTTGATCATTCCCCAATGTATTTAAGCATTAAAATATCAAAGGACCTATTTAAATGTACAAATACAAAATATAATTTAATAAAAATTAAATATCAGTCAAAGTAAGAATAATTTTAAAACTAAAACCCTTAAAAGTAAAAAATTCAAAGCTCTCCTGGCATAATCTTATTTCACTAACGTGTATGTCACAACATTTTATAATTTTATACCCATGGATATGCTTTCAACTCTTTCACCCAGTATCATCAAAGGCGCAGTCCAATTAACAGTTACTTATTTAAATAAGGTATATATGATACATAAATGGACCTCCACCTTTACAAGCTGCCCCATCCAGTATCATCTACTCACATGTGTTCCACTGGATGCCCATTTTGATTACTTAGACACTGTCTTCCCTTGGCCAGCTGTTGAATGAGACCTTCTTTCATCCCAAACTCGGTTCTGTTTGCTTTCCGCAGCCACCTCCTCTCCATCTCTGCTCTTTTCCCACTGTCTCTGCTTTGTGTTTCTAACCGCAGCCAGTTCAAATCTCTACAGGGATGTCAGTTGAGTCATTTGGGGCTTATACTAACACACCTTTCTCAGCCAGTGCAGTGGGACTGGATCTCTTGAAAGCCTTTCTGATCCTTGTTTTTAGTTCACTAACATTTCCACCAATTGACAGTCCCTGTGTCAGGGACAGGCGTGTGGAGCACATTAGCTCTGGGCCTATCTCTGCATGATAAAATACCTCTTTTTATTCTTTCATTTTTTTTAGACAGTGAAAAAAACACAATGTCCAGAAAGAAAAAGTACGTTGAGTAGTGAAGGTTGCTATGGGCTTTCATGTCCAACTATCCTAAGTTCCTTAAAGCACTTCTCCATAACATCACAAAATTTCCTCCATCCAGGATTAAAAAGACTATAAGAGGGGGTCATGAACTCACTTCCCACAAAGGTTTTGTTTTTGAAAAATCGAGAGAGATGTTAACCCAATCTCTTCTTCATGGATAGCCAGTAAATGTGAGTCAGGATTGTGACTCAGGAATAAATGTATAAGTCCAAAGTCATCAGTGAAACAGCATAAAATAAATTATGAGAGCAATTTAATAAATAGAATCACTGATTTTCATCCCTAATAAAGTGATGATGATAACAGACCTAACCCCAGGATGTTATAGAAATTAACCGTGACAGTTTAAAAACTGTGGTCACCACAATGTCCAACTTTTATGCTTTTGGAAAAATTTTCAGTTACTAATTTTTTCATTAGATTCATGTATTCAAATATCTAAATTAGTTAAATTACAAAAAGTATATATTTTATTGTGACAATGTAGCAAAATTTGGAAACTACTGTAGGGAAACAGATGTTACATGATAGGTTTGAAGAGTAACACTCTGAAGAGTCAAAGATTTTCATATTTAATGCATATTTTATTGGAGGCCTTGAAAATGGCTTATTTTAGCAGATAAAAATTATTTCTCACTTTCTACCCATCAACAAGCTTTTTAAAATTCTATAGCAGTGTGGTCAAGGAGTACAGTACATGGGATTCAACTATCTAGCTTAAAGTACTGAGTTGAGAAGCAGACAATAAATGTATATGTTTATGTACATACATATACACATATGCATACACATATATACATTTATTCTATGTACATCACACATACTGAAAATCATATGCCATCAGGTAATTGCAGTGCAATGTCATACAATATTTTGTTTGTGTTCTGACAAATTAAAGCTTGCCTGGAGATCAGAGGGTGAAGCTAGTCACTAGTTAACCATAGAGAGGGGGCAGTGGTGGCACATACCTTTAATCACAGAACTTGGGAGGAGGAAGCAGGAAGATCAGGAGTTCAAGGCCACCCTGGGCTACATGGGATTGAACCAGTCTAAAAGAGAAACAGCGGCAGGCGGTGGAGGCTCACTCCTTTGATCCCAGCACCTGGGAGCCTCATGCCTTTTATTCTAGCACCTGGGAGGCTCATGCCTTTGATCCAAGCATTTGGGAGCCTCATATTTTTAATCCCAGCACTCAGAAGGTGGAGAAAGGAATATAAGGTGGGTGGAGGCAGGATCTCACCCCCAGTTCAGTCAGAGGATTCATAAAGATAGGAGGATCTCAACCACTCAGTGTGAGGATTCATAGAAACAGGACCCAGCCCATTTAGTCTGAGATTTCATAGAGGTAAGAAGTGACTGTGGCTGCTCCTTTGCTTCTCTGATCTTTCGGCTTTTACCCTGATATCTGACTCTTTGCAGAGCTGAAAACTAATTAGGACCCTGCCTCTGTGCAAGGCAATACTCTTCGACTTCCACCCCTTCACATTTCCAAGTCTTTCTTCTAACAGTGAGAAGCAGCTTCCATTGTCTTTAATATATTCGTTTATTTATGCTGTCCTAGTCTATGTGGACAAAGTGCACACCTTACCAGGTAGACACGCAGCTCAGCACCTTCCCTCTTACAGTCTTCACCTCACCGAGACTGTAATGACTCTCTGCACAAATATCCTCCTTAATTCAACATATGAGTTCTTAATGCCATCTTTTGACTCTTACCCCTTAAGAAGTTGATGAAATCTATATGCTCTTTCCCCAGAAAAATGCATATAAATAGATCTGTATCAAATTTATAAAATGTAAAGATCAGCTTTAGAAAATTAAGCCATCTCCTTACTTCCTCTAAAACTCATTTTTTAAGATATGTACATCTGTGGTGATAATAATGGCTGTGGTTTGGGTGTAAAATAATCTCCACAGACTCATGTTTTTAAACACTTGGTTTCCAACCAGTGGTCCTTTTGGAGGGGTTTATTGAACCTTTCAGGTGGGAAGAATGGCTCACAGGTGTACCACTAGAGGTAGGCTTTTGGGGTTATAGCCTGGTCACACTTTCAGCAGGAGAGTTCTTCTGTCTGATCTTCCAGGAAGTGGCCAGCAACTGCAAGCTACCAATGCCAAGGACCAAGCCCTCTCGGCCACTGTGCCGCACCCACTGTGAGGGCTACTACCTTCTAGGCTATGAACCTGAACACATCCCTCCTCTTTTATGTTGCTTCTGTCAGATAATGAAACATCAATGAAAAAAAGATAATTAATACAATAATAGTACCATTAAAGATTGTTCTTAAAATACTAAGGATAAATCATAAATGTTATAATTTTGAAAATTATCTTCCCCAACCAGCTCTTTCTTCAAACTATCTCCTTTTACTTGCCAATACTACTGACTCATTTCCCTAAAATTATGATGATGATACTTATGATTCCAGAAAATTATAAAAATTAGAATCATATGCAAATTACTAGTAAATAAATTATACCTTGAAAAGTTAATAAATGTTACTTTAATATCAGATTCTGTATCCTTGGTGCTTTTTTAGTCATTTTATGCTCTTTGTCTTCTCTATATTGCTCTCTAGTTCCCCTTTTTATGTTTAGCCCTCTGGGAGATGTATGTTGCTTTAATAATTTTGACATAACTGTATTTGTATATGTTAGATTCAATAATCATCCATCTCAGTTGCCTCATAGTAGCATATATAAAAGATTAGCTAAAGATATCATCTACTTTTGTATCCATGGCAAGTTATACAAAGATTGCTGAACTAAATTTCTCAGTAAATTTAATCCCAGAGAATTTATTTCTGGAAAGAAAGTTGTATATACGTAGTCTTTACATGGAGGTGGAGTTGGGCAGAACACACTAGGTTAATCTTGTCAGTTTGGCAGGATCCAGACTCACTGAAGAAACAAGCCTCTGAGCATGTCTTTAGGGGACTTTCTAGATTTGGTTAATTGAGGTGGGAAGACCCACACTAAACATGGGGAGCACCATTGCATGGGCTAAGAGCTTTGTATGGCATAAAAAGGAGAAGATGAGCTGAAATACATGCAGGTATTCTTTGTGCATCCTCAGCAGATGCAATGGGACCAGCTACCTCTACTTCTGCTCCCGCGGTAGACCGCCCGCTCAAACTGTGAACCCAAATATACCCTACTTTTGTCATTTCTTCTCCATCAGATATTTTGTCACACCAACAAGACTAGTAGCTAATACAGAACAATTACTGACTTTATCGAGCAGAATCAAATTCTGGCTTTTGTGCCTTTTAGGCATATCATTTTGAATGAATCACTACCTCTCCTTGATGTTCAAGTTGCTGTCTTGTGAGATGGGGAGTTGGATTTTCCTCCAAGGATTTTATTAATAAATGACTATGTGGAGAGCTTGACAGATACAAGCCAACTTGGACAATTTCACTGCGGTGGTCCTTGACCCTTTCTTCTAATTCACAACTCTTTCCCTTGAAATGTTTTAATACTTAACAGTTAAGATAGAGTTCTCTTTTTAGAAAACTTACAACTAGCTTGCAGGGGCTTATTCTTTATTTATCCAAAATGTGCTTTTGGCAAGTCTACCTCTTAGAATTAAAAATGGAATGATTTCCAAAAATGTACAAGAAAAATAAATGTGCTTCCAAGTGGATTACTTTTAATTTTGAGAGTGTTAATGACTGAATAATACATTTATATCTTTCATGCAGCCATACCAGATTCTTAGAATTAAGAACATTTTTCCTGGGGTTGCTTTATTAAAACTACCCTTAGGAAACCTGCAGCCAGTCTTTACTGAATTACAATTACAGTGTCAGCCATTAACAGGGGTGTAACTTTGTGTAAGTTACTCAATTGCCCTATGCCTCATTTTCCTCAAAATGTAGAAAAATATAAACAGTCACCTAGAGGGTCTTACAGAGATTACATTAAGTTCATCTTTACAAGGTGTATCAAATCATGCATGACACAAATTTACATAGAATATATGTTTTAGCAAAACACTTACTCTGTATTATGTTACTCTGTTGGTTATGTTAACATGCCGTAACCATATAAACATCAAAACTGTATGTACCTAAACATTAATAGAGGAATTCTATGCATAGTCTGCTCCTATGATAAGATCAATTATTTGTCTTGGATGCAGGAAGAATAAGTAATTTGCCTATCATGACTTGGGGCTTGACCACATGGCTTCTGAGATTCAGAGGACACTGAGGCACTTTCAGAGCCATCTTGTTGTATATTTACAATCAGAGACTAAAGTCAAAATCACAAATCTACAGTCAAATCTGAAAAAACAGATCAAAGAAGTATAATAACCCAAATTTCCTGTGTGGCCAGTGGACATCATCCCATTTTGTCTGATTCTGCTTCTTTTCAATTGTTCACCTTGACCCTTGGCAGTGGCTTTACTATAAACACTTCAGAAGTAAATATAATATTTACCAACTTCTATCCAGAACAGTGATTACAGTTTGACAATCTAAGGTGGAGTATTTATTCTGAGTATAAAATGTTTTTACTATGAGATGCAAGCGTTTTCGAAGAAGAAAACAGAGTACAATTTTAAGGCCATAGACTACTTTCAGTCACTACCATTGTTATATAAGTGTTTAAGTTTCAAAGGAATTGTGATCAAAAAATATTATTTAAAAAAAAAATATGTCAAAGCCAGTTGTGTCTTCTATGTTTGGACTATTCCTGATTCATCAGGTACAGTGTTTATCGAAATTGTCTCATAGAAACTAAAGTGACATTTGTAGACATATATAGACATTGCACCATATCTAAGAAAGGGATAGTGAAGCCCATAAATAAGACTTTGTAGCAGCTGAGACAGCGCTGAATTCCGCTGGATAATTGGCATATGTGTCACCCAAGGAGAAGCAAACAGTCTGCCTAAAATAATGTTGATTGATGAGATAGGGTTATCTTCCCACATAACAACATTCACACTGGAAAAAAAGAAAAAGAAAAACCTAGTGTCCAGAGATATTTTAAATTCTATGACAATGTACTTTAAAATCAAATGGACCAATTTCTCTGTCTTAGTAAAAAGAGTTAAAATGTCAGCCGTTTTGCAGTCAATCCCAGCTTGTTTTGAAAACTGCATGTGCCAGAAAGTAGAGCAGACTACAGAAGAGAGTTCAAATAGAAAGGTCTCAATTAAGCGTATTTATGCAATGTCTGCCTTTGAGCTAATTACATATCACTAGAAGGCTTAGCAGTGGGAAAATATCCCGTGTGTTTCTGTAAGATTCCCTCTGAACAGAGAGGGAATAAATGGAGAGTATCAAGAGTGTTCTGCTTAATCAGAAGTAGCTGTAAGGTGGCTTAGTGGATATCTACTTTAAAAAAAATTTTAAACATAGAGTTAGATATTGTAAGTGAAGTCTACTTTTGATGTGTGCATATTGTAGGAGGAGGGGAATTCTCTCCCAGAATTCAAGAAAAGTGAGCAATCTTACCAAGCCCAGTGGGACACCTTGCAAGTCCAGCACTTGTGAGGTGAGGAGAAAGATCAGGGGTACAAGGTCATCCTTGGCTACAATGTGAGTTCGAAGTCAGCCTGGGTTCTAAGAGACCTTGTCTCAGAGGAAATAACAAAATTAAATAGAAGTAGTGGTGCACACCTTTAATTCTAGCACTTGGGAGGTTGAAGCAAGAACACATCTCTGAGTTTTAGGCTACCCTCATCCACATAGCTGGTTCCAGGTCAGCAAAGTCTATGTAAGACATCCTGCTTTGTTTTGTTTTAAAAAAATTCTTTTTCATTTATTTTACATACCGACTGTAGTTTCCCCTTTCTCCTCTCCTCCAAGTCCCCGCCTCCAGACCTCACCTCTGCTTCCCATCTACCCACCTCCTCTTCCACTCCTCCTCTGTCTCCATTCAGAAAGGAGCAGTCTCCCCTGAGCTTGAGCAAAGCAAGACACATCAAGTTAAGGAAGGACCGAGCTTCTCCCCTTGTGTCAGAGCTGGACAAGGGAATCCAGCATGAGAAACAGGTTCCCAAAAGCCCAAGAGACAGGGGTACCGGATCTCACTGCTGGGAGCCTTACAAAGGGACCAAGCTGCACAACTGCCACACATATGCAGAGGGCCTAGGTCGGTACCTTGGAGGCCCCTTAACTACTGGTCTAGAGCCCAGTACCTCAGGCCAGCTGTCTCTGTGGGTTTATCCTTTATGACTCCGCTGGTTCGTACAATCCCTCCTCCCTTTCTTCAGCAAGACTCCTGGAGCTCAGCCCAGTGCTCAGCTGTGGATCTCTGTATCTGCTTCCATCAGTTACTGGATCGAGTATCTCTTAGGGTAGTCACCAACCTGATTACAGTAGATGACCCTGTCTTTAAAAAAGAGAAAAGGAAAGATGGCTCAGAGGTTAAGAACACCGACTGCTCTTCCAGAGGTCCTGAGTTCAATTCCCAGCAACCACATGGTGGCTCACAACCATCTGTAATGAGTTCTGGTGCCCTCTTCTGGCCTGCAGACATACATGCAGACAGAACATTGTATGCATAATAAATAAATAAATCTTTAAAAAAAAAGAACATTCAGAACCAATATTAATTTAAAAAAGAAAGGAAAGGAAAGGAAAGGAAAGGAAAGGAAAGGAAAGGAAAGGAAAGGAAAGGAAAGGAAAGGAAAGGAAAGGAAAGGAAAGGAAAGGAAAGGAAAGGAAAGGAAAGGAAAGGAAAGGAAAGTAGTACCTTGTAAGTAGAGTGGAATCGGTCAGTGTTTGTCTCTCTGTGACTAGACTATTTTACTTAACCTTCAAGGTTTATCCATGTTGACACAATGAACAGAATTTCCTTCATATAATGGACAAGTAATAGTCTGTTCCATGAATATATCACATTTTCTTTATCCATTCATTGGCTTGCTAACATTTAAATTTTCCCATATGTTTTCTGCCATGACTAATTGTAGCTAGAGTTTTCCTGCCTTGCCCACAGTTAGGACAAATCTCTGTCACCCACCAGTCCCACAGGCGCTCAGACCCAACCAAGTAAACACAGAGACTTATATTGCTTACAAACTGTATGGCCGTGGCAGGCTTCTTGCTAACTGTTCTTATATCTTAAATTAACCCATTTTTATAAATCTATAACTTGCCACATGGCTGGTGGCTTACCGGCATCTTTACATGCTGCTTGTCCTGGTGGTGGCTGCAGTCTCTCTCCCTCCTTCTTCCTGTTTCCCCAATTTTCCTCTCTCTTTGTCCCACCTATACTTCCTGCCTGGTCACTGGCCATCAGTGTTTTATTTATATAGAGTGATATTTACAGCACTTCCCCTTTTCTTCTTTTTTTAAAAAGGAAGGTTTTAACTTTTACACATCTCCAAAGCCAGCTTGGTATATTTGGGAATTTGGGCATAGCTTCTCTTACTACTTCCTGCTGTAGGGGGGCTCTGTATCTTATGGGGACACAAAGAAAATTTAAGGACCATGGAGTAGTCCATGAAGCTGTATCAACTAATTTTGCAGCAAATGTGAAAATGAAGGTATCTTCAATTTAACGACTTTGAGATAAGTATCCAGAAGGAGCATTGTTGGATCTCATATATATAATGTTAATGTGGTAAAGAATAATTACACCATTTTCCATATAAATGCACAACCTTATATTGCCAACAATAAAATACCAAGATTCCAAACTTGCTCATCTTACAGTTGGATAATATCCATTCCCACTGGACATGATATCTCACTGACTTTTAGCTTACATTCGCTGATAGTTGGTGTTACTGATGATCTTTTTAAATGCCTGTGGGCCACTTCTATGTTTGCTTTGGAGAAATATCCATCTAAGCAACTTGTTCATGGTTGAATAAGGTTATTTCACTTTATTACTATTGAGCTATAAAAGCTGGTTGTATGTTTTGGATATTAACTTCTTACTATGTGTATGACAGCCAAATATTTCCTCCTATCCTGTTGTTTTCCTTTCTTTCTCTTGATTGCTTCCATTATTGTGCCGAATGTTGGTGCACTACTTATTCATTTATCTTATCATTTCGTGTGCTTTTGATATCACAGCAAGAAATAATTGCCAGGGCTGGAGCGATAGCTCATTGGTTAAGAGCACTGGCTTCTTTTCCAGAGAATCTGAGTTTAATCCTCAGCCCCTACATTGGAAGCTTACGAGTGTTCCAGTTCTAGAGGATCTGGCAATTCTTCTGAGCTTCAGGGGTACTTCATACACATAGTGTGCAGACAGACATACACATGGTTAAAACACCCAGACACACAAAATAATAAAATAAATATTTGTTTAAAAAAAAAAGGAGGAGGAGGAGGAGGAAGAGGAGGAGGAAGAAAAAGAAGAAGTAGGAGGAGGCCAAACCAAATTCGGAACATATGAACTGACTATAAATAAATAAATAAATAAATAAATAAATAAATAAATAAATGTAATTTTAATTTTATTTTTAAAGAAAGAATCACAGCTAGGAAGATGGTTGCAGCTTACCTCATATAGGGCCACAAAATCTCTGTATGTCACAATACACTTTATAATGAACAGAAATGTATCAGCTTACAGCTGTGGGAGACAGGAAGTCTAAGACTGTGTAGTCTGAATCTGGCTTCAGTTTTTTTCTGAGAAAGTAATGTTCAGTAGCTCCTTCTCTCCTCATTGTGTGATCCCTAAAATCATGCTAGAACAAAGTTATTTTTAAAAAGATAAACTCTGTCCAACAACAGCAAAAGTACCTTTCCTCTACTCAGTGGTACCTAGTCCTCCACACTAATGTTTTAACAACCTATTAGCTATTCAGCAGATGATAGAGATCACTGATGATGGAGGTCAATGTTTCTTGAAGGCATTGTTTGCTGATAGTATGTGTAAGACAATTTACTAAATGGTCTTATTAATAAAAAAACAAACCCAGGAACCAGGTATTGGGGTGAATTCTGAAAGATCAGAGAGACAGAACAAGCCACAGTTAACCTCCCCTCACCAATTTCTCAGCCCATCCTGTTTCCTCAAACTGGAAACCTCTGAGTCCTCATTTGAATGGATCTCAGCTGATTAAAAGCTTAAAAGCCTCTAGTTCCTGGTCCTCATGCCTTATATACCTTTTTGCTTCCTGGCATCACTTCCTGGGATTAAAGGTGTGTATCTTTCCCAAGCAAGACATGAGATCTCAAGCCTTGGGATTAAAGATGTATGCCATCATGCCTGGCTCTGTTTCCATTGTGGCCTTGAAGTCACAGAGATCCAGATGGATCCTCTGCCTCCTGAGTGATAGGATTAAAGGTGTGTGTGCCACCATTTCCTGGCCTCTATGTCTGTCTAGTGGCTCTTATGTTCTCTGACCCCAGATAAGTTTATTGGGGTGCACAATATATTGGGGGACACAATATCACCACAAGTATGTTCATCATTAATCTGGGTTAGTAATTACCTGTTATGTTTGGTACTTGGATACTTAATTTAGGTTTCTCACCAACTTCCTCAAATATCTATTTATAAATCAAAAGCAAGAGCTTGTAAATTTTATATTGAAATATACTACATTTAAGAGAATCTAAACCTTTCTTAGTGTGAAAATCCAATGGGAAAAAAGAAAAAGTCAGCCACTTTATGCATATTAGAGTATGGGCAAATATGTGACGTTGATAAGATTTTATGAAACAAGGAAAGCCTAGCAGAGCTCCCTTCTTCAGAAGAATGCAACAATGTTATGTCTGAGACCAGTTGCCACATTGACTTTCACTTCTTCAGCAAGATACTTTGCCCCTATTTAATATTTACATTGGCTATTGGTTTAAAGTTATCTGAAATCTATTTTCCATCTTTCTACTCACCAGCAACTTACACACAGGAATTCAGAATATCAAACTGAATGCCAAGACCTGAGATCAACACTTCAGAATCAGTTCACTCTCGGCTATGTGGGAATAGAAGTACTAAAAGGTCAATTCCTACTCCCCAGTACCTCATCTGCTGATGTAGTGACAGTGCGTTTTACTGGACTACAAGCTGCTCTTGAGTCCCAAAACCATCTCTTCTTTAGTCCTTCCTCACTACAAAAGCCCTAGCTGAAGGTTGTATCTCTACAGTGCCTGGTCATGCCTGGCACCTTGCCACCTGTAATATGTTTTCTTTATTTCACCTCCTGTCACATCACTTCACAACAACGAATGATGCTCTCATGCTTCTAATACTCAACATGAAGTTCACCTTGAAGACCCTGGTAACAGTAAGTATCCCCTGAGTCTTACAGAATTAAAAAAATAACTCACTTCTATCGCTTGAAGGGACAGTTTGCTTTATGTAATCAAAACCTAAAAGCACTTTTATCTTGTTTAATTTTTGCATAGTTTTATTTTACAGGGCAGGCTCATTGTCTGCTTCCTTTATTGCAGCCCAAATGAAAACAAAGAATAGAGATTACCCATTTGAGGAATAGTCAATTTACAACATATTTTAACTCACAGTAACCCTAATGAATTCTTGTTACTGCATTGATAGATGGTCAAATTTTTTGAGTCAGAGAAGCAGTTCAAAAATAGTTCTTCTGCTTACAATTACTTCTCTAAATCTCCATTACAATCATTTACACTTTCTTCCCCTGCCCCCTCTCTTAGGAAGAAATGAGTATTTTGCTCAAAAAATAATAGCATGTTCCATCATAATAAAAGGCATTTGCATTTTGGAAGCACAGATATGATTTAATAGGGATAACATTAAACATTCACTCCCACGTAAACAGCCATATTCCCTCATGCCATAGACTAAGAGTTCACTAAGATGAGATTTCTCAGGATATTGACAATGTGAGCAGAGCAGTAGGACACTGGGAAAGCTCTCACAGTGGTGCGGCTTTAAACACTGTGAGTACTTTA
Organism: Peromyscus maniculatus bairdii; assembly: GCF_049852395.1. Classification (NCBI taxonomy): domain Eukaryota; kingdom Metazoa; phylum Chordata; class Mammalia; order Rodentia; family Cricetidae; genus Peromyscus; species Peromyscus maniculatus. Next base: position 58,687,896 of record NC_134862.1, read on the forward strand.
AGATTAAAAATGTAGTTTTAGCTCAGTGTGAGGCCAATGTTAATAACTACTTCTATTCAAGGGAAGCCTCGAGAATTCTATAATTGAAAGTTGCCCAATTGTGCATGGATGAACCTCACTTTCAAGAAGCATGATTCATCTTAGTCAGAATTGCACTTAAATAACAAAGTTTCGGGAGAAGCAGAAGGGCCTTCACTTTATGTATTATCAACTCAGATGCCCTGAATGTGTTTCTGCTCTTGCAAATAATGGCACATGTAAATAGCATTGTGGCAGACTCTGATTACAAAATCAGACAGGCAGAAAAAATCATTTATGGCTAAAGGAACAGCAAATGTTACAATTCTCCATCTTCAGCAAAACAATCATCGTTTTACCTAAAGCTAAGTTATCCATTGTCATGGCATACATTTTTTACAAGGTAAAATTTTGATTCTTTTGATTCATTTTTTTAAACAAAAGAGCATTTCTTAGCTATCTTCATTTATGTTCTGCTTTCTGGTTATTGAGATCTTGTCTCTTAAAACTAATTATACTGGAAAAGCAAGTTCACTTAAAAATAAAAATGCAATTTTCATAATTGCATATTCTATATGAGTGATATTCAAACCCCCAGCCATGATCCATGGGTGTTTGTATTATAATTTTTTCTTTTTGGTTTTCTGATAGACAACCCAGAGGGCAGAGAATAATAAAACAAAATCTTTTCCATAGTTTCTCACAGTGGGATTCAGTCTTGTATCTGTTTCTATTTTGTTGGCTTGACAAAACATAAATCTAGACCCAAAAATCATTTAGGCATAACTTGAAAATCTCCATCAAACAGAAATTAATGTATGTTTGTATTCCTGGCATCATTTAATGTCTCTCCTTCAATTATTTAAGATTATCTTGAAGCTATGTTTCTCTAACACAGAGATTGATTATTTTGTTTGCTAAGATTTTGCAATTATTGTTTTTTATTCTGAACATTTATTGCAGAGGTCCACTCAAAATACTGACTGTTGTGTCACATTGTCATATTGAGGTTCTTGAGTAAAAAAGAAGAAAAGGAAAGAAATCCTAATTCGTATTGGCTATTTACATGCTTGAGTAAAAAAGAAGAAAAGGAAAGAAATCCTAATTCTTGTTGGCTATTTACATGCAACATGCAGGATTCTGTGTTGGCACAATCGTTCTCATGGCCATCTGTCATCATTGATCTGCCCATCGGCATTGTGATATGCCAAGACGAACTAGAGACAAGAGCCAAAAAGGGCTGAATGAGGGAACTATTCTCCAGGACAAACAACCAAACATCTTTTTCCTTGTAAAATGACTTGTACAGACACAAGATCCATAAGCTGTTGGGTTTATTTTATAGCATCATGTAAAATTAAAAATTGTGAGAGAGAAAAAAACTTTGGACAAAATTTATTTGGGTTTCATATCATATAATTAGATTAATTTACAACATCTGCTTTCAACTATTATATGGTAGTATATATAACAATTTCTGCAATGTTTAATTTATTAGAAACTGAGACCAGGAAGAACTTAGGTTAATGTATACTGTGATGGTAAATCTCAATTGTTATCTTGGTCAGATCTAGAAGAAGGGGTCTCTGGTAATGCCTTGATTAGGGTATCTTGATTAGGTGAATTGAAGTGGAAAGGCCCATCTACTGTAGATTACACCTTTCCTTGAAACAGTATTCTGGACTGTAGAAGAAGTGAGCTGAATGTGAGTATTCATTGCTTTCTGCCTCTTGCCTGAGGATACAGCATGATCAGCTGCTGCAGACTCCTGCTACCATTACTTCCCCATCAGGATGGGTTATATGCCCTGAAACTGTGAGCTGAAATCAATGTTTTCTCCTTTGAGTTGCCTTTTTCATGGTACATGTTTTTATTGCTAAGAAGAGACACCATGATCATGGCAACTCTTATAAGATGAAACATTTAATTAGAGTGGCTTACTTACAGTTTCAGAGGTTTAGTTCATTATCATCATGGTAGGGAGCATGGTGGCATGCAGACAGAAATGGTGCTGGACAATTAGCTGAGGGTCCTATATCATACAGGCAACTGGAAGTCAACTGAGACACTGGGTGGTAACCTGAGCATAGAAAACCTCAAAGCTCTCTCCCACAGTGACACACTTCCTCCAACAAGGTCATACTCACTCCACCAAAGCCATACCTTCTAACAGTGCCACTCCCTATCAGTTTATGGGAGGTAATTATATTCAAACTATGCCCTTAGTGATCAGTGATAACTGAAATGGGAAAAGAAACAAACTTATGTTCAATAAGGATGGTTAACTTTATTGCTGTTAGCACTGGCTAGGAGCTCATGTAATGAAAAGGAAAACCACTTTTTAAGTGCAGTCAAAAATGGAAGTCTAGGAATGGGACTAATTAGGAACCAAAAGGATTGTGTAGGTGCTTCATATCCAAATAGAGGCATAACAAAGCTGGATATTATGTAACCTGACATTAGCACTTCCCTTATGGTAAATAACCAACAATGTAATAGATTCAAACAATAAAAACCACCCAAACAATGCTTCCTCTGGCACTAACCTTTAAACTGACTTGATAATAAGGTATCCTTGAGAAAAGTTACCTTAACACAAGCTACATAAGATATTATTGGCAACATATGAAATGCTCAGTTTATTTATTTTTAATATATTTAATTGAAGTAAAATTAACCCATCCCCCCTTTCCCTTTACTCTCTTCAGCCCTTCCCATGCCCCCTCCCTCCACCCCACTCCACCCCAATCCTCAACACCATTGCCTTTTGAGATACACCTTTGCAGTTGTTATTGTTATGACATATGTATAAATTTATGAACAGATACATAAATACAACCCACTGAGGCTATTTCTGTTTGTGTGTATATATTGCGGAGCTGACCGCTTGAATAGCATCATCAAACAGGGGGCTCATCATTGAGTGGGGATAATTCTCCCTCTTTTCGCAGTCATTTCTTGCCTGTAGTTGTTTGTTCAGGGTAGGACCTAATGAGATTTTTACCCTTTCCACATTAAAATGTCTGTATTATCGTGGTTTAGTTATTGCTTAGGCAGCCATTCCTATGAGATAGTCTCACAACAAAAACCCTGATCCTCTTTTGGCCTTTTTAATCCCCTCTCACACAGTGTTCTCTGAACCTTAGATGCAGTGTTGTATTGTAGATGTACCCAGTGGGGCTGACCTCTCCAAGATCAGTTAATCTCTACATTATGTCCAATTGTAGTATTCTGCAGTGGTCTGCATTTGCTGTAAGAAGAAGTTTCTGTGACGATGGGGGTACCTACACTTATTTGTAGGTATAAGTTTGACATTGTAGTTAGGAATTGTTCAGTAAAGCAGTTGTAATTGGTTCTCTTCTAAGATCCAGGGCCACTTGTCCTGAGTAGCTGACTAGGTTTCCAGTACCAAGTATGTTATACCTCCTGTTATGTGGGTCTTACATCTAGTTAGACAGCTATTGGTTACCAACAACATGAAAGTGTTTCTGTTTTAACTTGCCATGCTGGAATTGTTGTGGCTCCCAGGCTTTATAGCTTAACAGGACTATCAATTGCTTCCTTCCCTTGACTACTTGCATAGTACTTTCAGTACGATAGACGACAGGAAGCAAGCTTTCAGGTTAGTTCCAGCTCAAATCATCTGAATCCTGTGACCTAAGTGTGTGGTGTCTTCAGCAATAGGAGCTTACCTTCAACCTATTTTGGCTTTCCTAAGAGAACAGCAATGGTCTATATTGTTTTGGAGGATGTTGAGCTACCCTTAGCAATAACTCAAAGAGAGGTCTCTCACACCAGGTATTGGACTTTTTGTTAGTCTATGGCTCTTGTGGGGAGTATTGTAAGTGCAAGTGACAGAATTTCATGCTTTGCTTAAGATGTGTGTGTATATGTACATGTGTGCATGTGTATGTTTATGTGTATCATATAGATATGATGCATATATATATGGAGAAAGAAATGAGTGAGAAACACACTTATATGTATTATATATGATTTTAGGAAATACAAAATGATATGCTCTCTTAAGATTTTATCAAACAAATTTGGTGCTGTATGTCCCTTTTCCCCTCCTTATCTTGTGTTGATCTCTTTTCTCCCCAACTAGATCCCGTTCCTCATTTTTCCCACTTCCCCTTCATATTACCTGTTTCCTCCTATTCCCATCTCTAGAGCTTCTTCCCCACACTATGAACCCTTTTTGTGTTCCTCTCTCTGCAATTATTTTAGGTTATATAGTCACATCTGAAGACTTGAAACTAGGAACCACAAATGAGAGAGAGAGATCAGGAGATATTTCTCTTTTGTGTTCTGGATTCAATATCATCTTTTCTAGATCCAATCATTTTACATGTCAATTTCATGATTTCATTTTTTTAAACAGAATAGTATCCCATTATGCATACACACTACATTTTCATTATTCATTTACCTCTTGAAGAATATCTAGGTTGTTTCCATTTCCTGGATTTTGGGATTAAATAGGCATAGACATTGCTTAACAAGTATCTACAGTAAGATGTCAAGGCCTTTGGGCAAATGCCAAAGAATGGTTTTGCTGTATAAATTTATGAGGTTTATTTTTAGCTTTTTGAAGATTCTTCATACTGATTTCCAGATTTGACACATGAATTTCCACCCCCACAGAGAATGAGGCGTTTCCTTTCCTACAACCTCTCCAACTTTTGTTGTTCTAGCTTAGTCCAAGGTATTTATATTGTCTTTGAGACAATTATAAGTGGGAAAGTGTCTGTGATCTCTTCTTCATCATGCTTGTTGTTAGTCTACAGAAAGGCTACTGAGTTCTAAGTTGATCTTTATCTGCCAGTTTGGTGAAATTGTTGGTTGTTTCTAGATTTCTGATGGAATTTATGAAATCTTTTAGGCATAATGGCACATCAAATCTGCAAATAGGAATAATTTGGCTTCTTCCTTTTCTATTTGTATTCATTTAATTTCCGTTCCTGTCCTGATTTCTCCAGCTAGGGCTTCAATCAATGTATTGAAATAGATTAGAGATAGTGAACAACATTTTCTTGTTTCTGATTATAATGTGATTGTTTCAAGTTGTGCTTCATTTAGAATATTGTTGGATATGAGTTTGTTATATATGATCATTATTATTTTGAGGTGTTTTATCAAGTCCTATTCTTTTTAGGACTTTTATCATGAAAGCTTGGTGTGTTTTGTCAAAGGATTTTCCTGTATCTACTGAGGTTATCATGAAATTTGTGTCTTTAAATCCAGTTTATCATTTATTATACTTATTTACTTATGTATGTTAAACCATCCTTGTGTTTCTGGGATAAAGCCAATTTGATCATGAAAAATAATCATCTTGATATGTGCCTGTGTTCAGCTTGTTTGTATTTTATTCAGGATTTTTGAGTCTATGTTCCTCAGTGATACTGGCCTAAAGCTTGTTGGTTTTGGTTGATATTGGTTTTGTTGTTACTGTTGTGTCCTTATCTGGTTGTAGTGTTAGTGTGATGCTAGCTTCATAGAACTAGTGTTTGCATGTTCCTTCCATTTCTATGTTTTTAAATAATTCACGAAGTATTGGTTGTAGATCTTTTTGAAATTATGATAAAATTCTGCTATGAACCTTTCTGATTCTGGACTTTTTTAACTGGAAGGCTTTTTTTTTTCTGTCCTAATCTTCTCATTTGTTTGGGGTCTGTTTACATTGTTGATCTCTTCTTGATTTAACTTTGGTAGTTTGAGGGAGTTAAGAAACATGTTCATTTCTTTTAGATTTTTCAATATAATGGAGTACAAGTTTTTTAAGTATTTCTTATAGTTTTCTTAATTTCTTTGGTGCCTTTGGTTTCCTTATCTATTCTGGATTCTGTTACTTCAGGTCATATATTTCTTCTTTTTCGTTAGTTGGCTCAAAGATCTGTCCATCTTGTTTATCTTCCCAAATAATCAGCTTTTAGATTGATACTTTTTTGTTTTTCTTTAATTAATTTATGCTTTGAATTTTTTATTATCCATATCTTCCTTAAACTTCTTGAATTCTTTTATAAAGTTCAAAATTGTTCTTTGAAGTTTTGCGTCCTGGAATTCACCTAGGTAATTTTCATTAGAGAACATTTCTAAGAGACTAACTGGTTTCATAGGAACACCCTGTCCAAGCCATTCACGTTGATTCTGTTTGTGTGATGTGACTGGGCATGTGGACTTCCTTGGTTGAGTGTCTGATGTGGGAATCTGGCCTGCCCCAGACTGCACCAGTGCAGGATCTGTGTGACTGAAGCTATACCAGATAAAGCTGGTGCATAAGCTACTTCAGTGGACCGGGTAAATATGGCTCCCCAAATTCAGATATGTAGCTGTGGAAATGGCAAAGAGCAGAGTGGGGTTAGAATATGGGAAGAGGAAAGGAGATCCTTTCCAGGCAAGAGGGTACCCTGAACAAAATAACTTCTTAGGCCATGGACTGGGAGCATTGAAGGTCACAGCTATGCAGCTGGTCCTCTGGGTTTGGGAAGGCAGAAGGCTGGGCAAAGGATGAGAAACAGTAGAGTCAACTTACCTGGCTGAAATGCCACACCCCTCATTCTTCAAGTCTTAGTGTTTATAAAACCCGACTCTTAGCTAGAATGAATGACTTCAATTTGGAATCCAAAACACCTTGCGGAATGAACTGAATCTCAATATGTTTGCTTTCTTTTGTAGTGTTGGGTGTTTCATCCTATATATTTAAAAATGCCTCTTTGAGAAAGAGTTCTGAGACGTTATGAGACTGAGAAAGAGGTCCAAAGGTTAAGTTAAGGCAGTCTAGAAGCTGAAAACACAGACTTTATCAGGAAATGCTCATCCCTCCAAAAGCAGGGCAATCCCTATTTTACAATGCAATGATCAGATACACTACATGAAATGATCTGAACTATCAATTGATTCTACCTTCTGGTGTGTTGACATCAAGAAATGCAGATCATTAATAATGAAAATAGACCAAATGCACACTTGTTAACTTGGGAACCAGAAATACATTTAGTTTGCAAAACATTGAAAACACAGACAAAGTACCATCTGGTCTCAAAAAGGCCATGTCACAAATAATGTTATGTCTAAACAGTCTGCTGAAAATGTTACAAAATACAGTAATTGATCATTTTCAGACACTTAAAGAATATTAAGTCAGGAAAAAAATAGGGAATTCATGTCATTACAACAAATTTTAAGAAAGTATCCCTTCAGGAGTCATAAATGGGGTTCTCTGTCCTGTGCCCTGTGCTTCATAGTGTATAGAGCTTTCAGTTTTTATTTTATTGCTTCTTAAAATTCCATCCTAAGAATTAGTAAGCCACTGTTTTAAGGAGATCTATGCTGTTTATGGCTCAGTTTTGCAATATGTTCTCATATCTTTAAAGATACTCCATTCTACTTCAGTTTCTTAAGAGCTAGTATTCACCCAGATGTTCTATTGGAGGCTGTGGTGGTAATCTAATTGTATTGAAATATTATTTTGATTTGTACTGAAATATTATTTTGATTGTATGTTAATAAATAAAGTTGTCTGGGAGTCAGAGCTATTAGAGCCATAGCAAGAGTGTGGCGGTGGTGGCACACGCCTTTAATCCCATAGATATCTGTGTGTTCAGGGTCAGAGCTATTAGAGCCATAGCAAGAGTGTGGCGGTGGCGGCACACGCCTTTAATCCCATAAGATCTCTGTGTGTTCAGGGATACAGCCAGCATTGGAGACATATGCCTTTAAGACCTAGGGGGCTGTACATTCAGACAGTGACGAGGCAGTCATGTGTTTGGGTTTACAACCAATGAGAAGGCAGAACAACATACTTTAAAAATACGAACCGACAGGAAGTAGGTCTCTTTTCGCGAAGCTGGGACAGCAGGAGGAAGGGTGAGATTTTAGCTCTGAGCTCTGACTTCTCGGCTTTCTCTTTTACATTGTTTCTGTGTTTCTTATTTAATAAGACGGTTGGTTACATCTACATCTGGCGCCCAACGTGACAAGAATCCATTAAAAACTGCTTGGCTTGGCGGCAGGTCCGCTTTCCCGCAAGGGCGGCAGGCGGCCCGCGGCGGCGGCGGCGGCGGCGGCAGCGGCGGCACATGGCGGCCGGCGGCGATGGGCTTCTTAGTCCGAGCTGCTGGCGTCCTAGTCCGGGTAGCAACTTCTAGCCCGGGCCTAGGTCTGTGAGCAGCTTGCCTAAAGCCGGTGCTACAAACAACTCAGACCTGCCCTGCCGAACAGGACCCTGCCTGTAAAGCCAACGCACGTGGTCGGAGCTTAAGGAAGCCAGACCCAAGCCTTGACTCGGCACAAGAGGGAACACGTGGCTGCATTTAAGCTTTAGCCGGCTACGCTTTCTTGTGTGTTCTCTCTTTCCTCTCTCTCTCTCTCTCTCTCTCTCTCTCTCTCTCTCTCTCTCTCTGGATTTACACCTGGGACACTAGGTGGCTGCTTTGAAAATCCCCTCGGATTTCTACTGTTCTACGCAGATTTGGTAAGTCATAATATATCAGATATTTTAAAGGAAACTATCTAAAAGAGAATTTTTTTCCACATTAAAAAACAAATGGGTTTTATGTGTACATTGGAAGAAAATTGGTTTTTGTTCGAAATTTTAGGCAGTCTGGCAATGGAACAACTATATAATATTAGTATTGGTGGAATTATGCACCTCATCACTATAATAATCCACATTTTAATATTTAAAAAGATAGTCAATTTAAGTGCCAGGATAACAGCGTTAGAAGAACTTGTTAAACCTGTAAAAATTCAGACAGAAGAAATTAACAGTGAAGTTGTTTCAAGTCGGGATCATAAGGTTGCAGAAAGAAAGCCTGTTTTCACACAGTCACCCTTAATTTATCCTGTAACAGTACAGCAGATGCCTGATCAAATGGCTACACAAAATACTTGGGCTCCAATTGAAATGTTGGATTTAAAAAGGTTTAAGGAGGCAATAGTATCTTATGGCATGCATTCCCCATATGTAAAGCAAATGTTAAACACTTGGTCAACATATAATAGGATAGTACCACAGGACTGGCGGGACCTCGCACAAGGTGTTCTGGAACCCAGCCAGAGACTTCAATTTCTGACTTGGTTTAAGGAGGAGGCTAAAAACATAGAAAAACAATGGAGGGATAAAGGAGTACAAGTTTGCCAGGATCAGCTTATGGGCGAAGGCCAATATGCTTCAGCACAAGCACAATGTTTATATGATGTCCAAACCCTAATTTTATGTCGAACGGCAGCCTTGAATGCATGGGACAAAGTTGAGGAACCAGGAAAAAAATCTGAGTCATTTACAAAGGTGAAGCAAGGCCCAAAAGAGTCTTTTACAGATTTTTTACAAAGACTGGCTTCAGCAGTAAAGAGAACGGTCTCGGATTCAGAAGCTGGTAAGGCAATAATTGAATCTTTGGCCTTTGAGAATGCGAATGCAGCATGCAAAAGAATAATCAGGCCATTAAGGGCAAGATCTGCACCTATGGAAGATTGGATTAGAGAAACAATTAATGTTGAAGCTGATGAGCATGATGATACATGGGTAGGAGAAGTAATTTCAAAAGGTTTGAGGAGTGTTAGATGTTTTGGATGTGGAAAGCAAGGACATTTGAAAAGGGACTGTAGACAGGTCATTTCCAGAAACAATGTTTCTTCAAGGAACAATGGCAACAGAATGCCCCTTCCTTCTGGAGTATGCAGAAGGTGTGGTAAGGGAAAACACTGGACCAACGAATGTAGATCAACAAAGGACAGACAGGGTAATCCTTTGCCTCAGTCTTCGGGAAACTCCCAGAGGGGCCTCAGGCAGGCCCCCAGTGCAAATCCAGTTCAAACCTTTCTGGCAGCCATAGAGGAAATGCCTGCTCTGGAGAGCGATTAAATAACCAAATGCCTATTGGAATAAATCATGCTGGTCAGAATGATGAAACAGAGAGAATAGAAAATTCAGGAGAAAACATAAAGAAAATTTTTTGGCAAACTTCTATTAATGAACAAAGACCAAAATTAACGATAAAAATAAATGGTGTTTTGTTGTCTGGTCTGGTAGACACAGGTGCGGACGTTACCATAATTGCACCAGAATTTTGGCATCCAACTTGGCCTCTTCAGGAGGTAAACGTTCAACTGTTAGGAATTGGGACATTATCTCAGGTGAAACAGAGTGCAAGATGGCTCGAATGTATAGGTCCAGAAGGACAGAGAGGAAAATTAAAACCATATGTGGCTAACATAACTATGAACCTGTGGGGTCGAGACTTGTTGCAACAATGGAATACTCAGATTAACATCCCTCCAATCTCAGAAACAAATCATAAACTAGCACATGTTACTGAGAGAAATATTAGAAGATATTGTTCTAATGAGTGGTCACCAGCCATCCATATTATACAAGAACAGGGCACAATAACTGATGATCTTCCAAAGACACCAACAGCTCTACCTTTAAAATGGTTAACAGACAAGCCTGTATGGGTCCAGCAATGGCCTTTAACAACAGAGAAACTCCAGGCTTTAGAAGAGCTGGTAGAAGAACAGTTAAATGCTCAGCATATTGAAGAATCAACCAGCCCTTGGAATTCTCCTGTATTTGTTATTAAAAAGAAATCTGGTAAATGGAGAATGGTAACAGACCTTAGGGCAATTAACAAAGTAATTCAGCCAATGGGTTCTCTACAATCTGGGATGCCTTTGCCTACTCTGTTACCAAAAGGATGGCCTCTCATAGTTATTGATTTAAAAGACTGTTTCTTTTCAATACCCTTACAAGAAAAAGACAGAGAAAGATTTGCTTTTACAGTGCCTACTTATAATAATTCTCAACCGGTTAAAAGATTTCAATGGAGGGTCCTCCCACAGGGAATGTTGAATAGCCCAACTCTGTGCCAATATTTTGTACAACAGCCATTGGAAGTGATACGTAAAAAATTTCCTAAATCTATAATTTATCATTATATGGACGATATTTTACTAGCTGACTCAAATGCAGATACTTTAGAAATAATGTTTGAAGAAGTAAAGAAAATTTTGCCTCGCTGGGGATTACAAATTGCTCCTGAAAAGATACAAAGAGGAGATTCTATTAATTATTTAGGATATAAAATAGAGCTACAAAAAATTAGACCCCAAAAGGTGCAAATTCGGAGAGATAGACTACAGACTCTTAATGACTTTCAAAGATGATTTGGAGATATTTCTCATCTACGAACTATTGTTGGGGTAAAAAATGATGAACTGACTAATTTGTTCAAAACCTTAGAAGGTGACAAGGACTTAAATAGTCCAAGAGAATTATCACCTGAAGCTGAGAAAGAATTAGCCTTGGTAGAAAAGAAAGTGCATGAAGGACACGTGAATCGTATTGATCCAAAGCTGGATTGCATTTTGGTTATCTTACCTTCTAGGCGTTCTCCTACTGGAATATTAATGCAGAGGGAAGATATTATATTGGAATGGATATTTTTACCAAATAAACCAAATAAAAAATTAAAAACTTATGTGGAAAAAATCTCTGACTTGATTTACAAAGGAAAATTGAGACTTCGTCAATTAGCAGGCGTAGACCCAGCAGAAATTGTCGTACCATTAACTAAGGAGGACATTGAAAAATTATGGACAGAAAGTGAACCTTGGCAAAGAGCTTGCAGTAATTTTTTGGGAGAAATTAACAGCAAATATCCCAAAAGCAAAAGAATTGATCTTATAAAGAGAGCTGATTGGATCTTGCCTCGAATTGTACGGCAAAAACCCATATCTGGAGTTCGTACATTTTATACAGATGCCAACAAAGAAGGAAAGGCAGGTTACAAATCAGAAAATTTAAGTAAAGTGGTTCAAAGTCCGTATAATTCAGTTCAAAAATCAGAATTGTATGCTATTCTGTTGGTATTAATGGATTTTTCAGAACCTCTCAACATAGTAACTGACTCTCAGTATGCTGAAAGAGTGGTGTTACATATTGAGACTGCAGAATTTATCCCTGATGCTTCAGAATTAACTTCACTATTTATTTAATTACAAGATACAATCAGGAAAAGGAATCATCCTTTATATATAACTCACATTCGATCCCATACTGGTCTGCCCGGCCCTCTAGCACAAGGCAATGATGAAATTGATAAATTATTGATAGGAAATGTGCTGGAGGCCTCAGAATTTCATAAAAAACATCACGTTAATAGTAAAGGTTTAAAAAAGGATTTTTCCATAACCTGGCAACAAGCCAAAGAAATAGTAAAGAAATGTCCTACTTGTTCCTTCTACAATCAGACGCCATTACCAGCAGGATGTAACCCAAAGGGTACTCAGAGAAATGAAATCTGGCAGATGGACGTGTTTCACTTTGCAGAATTTGGAAAATTGAAATATGTACACCACACTATCGATACTTATTCAGGATTTCAATGGGCAACTGCTTTGAGTTCTGAAAAAGCTGATTCTGTAATCACTCATTTGCTAGAAGTTATGGCCATCATGGGTATACCTGCACAAATCAAAACTGACAATGCTCCATCATATGTCTCTGTTAAAATGAAACAGTTTTTTGCTTATTACAATATAAAGCATATTACAGGCATACCACATAATCCTACAGGTCAAGCAGTTATAGAAAGATCAAACAGAACTCTAAAGGATATGCTAAATAAACAGAAATGGGTAACAAAAACCCCCAGAAATAGACTGCATAATGCTCTTCTAACTTTGAATTTTCTGAATGCCAATGAGAAAGGAACAACAGCTGCAGAGAGACATTGGATAATAGAAAAAACTACAGAATTAAATCAGCCTATATACTTTAAGGATGTGCTGACCTCAGAATGGAAACCAGGGTATGTATTACATTGGGGACGTGGTTTTGCTTTTGTTTCTACAGGAGAAGATAAGCTGTGGGTACCATCAAAATTGATAAAGGTTTGATTTGAACAAGAGAGACCTCTTAATTAGAGGAGGTGATAGTTCATCAACCAGCATGAACATCCAATTTAAACTAACTTGTATCAATAACACATACCTTTTCATTTAATCAGATAATAACTTGTCAAAAGGAAACATCCCCAAAATTAGTCTTGGGGAAAGGTTTTTGTTTTTGTCTTTTAGGAGAATGAAGGTTAAGGAATCTGAAGAACACTGGACAAATGAGACAACTGAAGAAAAGGGACAAATCATCTATCCCAAGAAACAGAGTGAAACGGTGTATGGGTATATATTATCTAAAAAAATTTTATGTCTTCCTAAATGTTTGTTTCTGCTTTTCTCTAAAGATTTAACACTCTTGGTTTTCTAATAGTCCCAGTTCAATTAAAATTTAAAGCTGACTTTGGAGTTGGAGAATGGCTCTCTCCTTCTTTAAAATCAAGCATGTTGTTAAAAGGAAAATGCAAACTCCCTGTATCATGCCAGAATAAGAGCCATCTTCTGCTATGGTACAGGACAAAAGCAAAATTAATTAAGGGACTATTCTATTACTAATCTCAACTCTTTGATTCTATTCTGATTCTTTAAACTTTTCTCAAAGTATAAATTTTATATCAAAATTTCCAAGATTAATATATATATATACATTTTAAACTTTGTTAAGATATGAATGGTCACATAGAGTACTAACTAATTCTAGAAAAAAGGCTAGCTGCATATATATGTTTTTGTGTTCGAGTCTCTTATCAGTTTTCTGCAGGAAATCACGGCCAGGCCTAACATCAACTGAAGTCTCCAGAAAGAAGATGGGGCCCCACAACAACAACAATTCCACGTGGACAATAATAATATCATTAAGCTGACAAACATCATCCATAGATCAGCTTTGAACTACAAGGTGCTCAGAGCAAATTTGAGATGACTAGCTGAGATGATCCAGTCTCAAAGACTACTTGAATAAGGACTTGAGATAAACCCTAAACTTTGGCATTATACACAGACTGGATAATGAAGGATATAGTTACCTCTCCTAGAATTTGACAATTAACCTAAAATTTTTCTTTCAGGATAAAGAAAACTTCGCCCATACCCAGCAGGAAGCAATTTTAAGAATACGACGCCCACATTCCCAAAGAGGTGGTGTGGGGCGGGTGGTTTTTTGGTCTTTTTAATGGGTTTTGGGTCTGGGATAATTTTCAGTATTTAGGGGGGTTGGTTACAAGTTATTGTCAAGGGTTAGGAAAAAGGCTAAGCAAAGGAGATTAGATTTAAGGTTCTTGTTTAAAAAAAAAAAGAAAGAGAAAGAAAGAAAAGAAAAAGACAATTACTAGTTTTAAATACTTTACATTGGATTGAATTGTTTTATATTGTACACAAATTTGAAACTGATATTGTTAGAAAATGCTATATGTATATTTCTAATTGTATTTATTCCATCCATTTAACAATGTAATGCAAATTTCTGATCCTTGAATGTTATTATTATCAACTATTAGGATATAAAGAAATGAAAGCTAGTAGTTAGACATTATCATAGAACTTGTAGTCATATTAGATATGTTTTAAAAATTGAGCAGAGATGTTTTAGACAGGTCATCTTCAAACCCTTCAGAGATCTACAGAATATGGCATTTAAATGTTTTAATAACTTAGAAAATTTTTCTTTTTTGAGACATGTCGGCTCCTGGCAGTACCAATCTACTTTAGAGAAAATATGGGCATTGAAGAAACTGCATATGGAGTCAACTTTCATTCTGGCAAAAGTTAGCCACTGGACAACAAAGTATCCTTGAATCAACAGGACAAAATGGACAGACAGATCACGAAACAAGGGACTACTGATTCTTGCCAAAACAAGTGTGGTTATGGCTTTATCAAAAGGCATCTTCTGAGGCCAGGACAATATGGCCCCATCCCTGAAGTGGCCTTCGCATCCGGAAAAGGTACGGTGCCCTTTTCTTCGAAGGCAGCTTAACAGGCAGAGGGCCGATGGATTCTGTTGTACAATGGAACAGCAGCTGAAAGCTCATGCCTCTCAAAAGTAGACTGGCATTTAATAGAGGGATGTGGAGAAGAAGGGGATGCTGAGATGAAGCCATATATACACAGCCAAGAAGAATGGACAGCTGAATTAAAAAACTGTCAACAATTTCCAGAATTTAAAATCCTGAATCATGACAGGACACTAGTGGAATTCAGGTGTTTCTGGTACGTGGACTGCTCTCACCCAATGTGAGGTTGAACTGTTGACCTTGTGTACATCCTACTTCACAAATGAGTCTGTCAGATACACTAAGCCTATAGGCTGAAGATGATGCCCCAACACTGCGGAGAAATCTCAGGTGACTGCCCAGGCAGCTGGCTGTTTCTGTCAACTCACAAAATTTTTTGGAAGTTGCTTGCATGCACTTCCTGTTTTTATTTTTGTTAGCTACTATTATTCCCTTCTTGGGTCTCTGAGGGAGTTGAAGATTAGTTAGTTATGGTTGAAGATTAGTTAGTTATAGTTGAAAATTAATTAGGATAGAAAGTACATTAGATACATCTTGGAATTATCAAAATAGGATAGATAATGGAATTATTTTCTCTGATTCGTCAAATACCTGTTTAGGTATTTATTACTTGTATATATTGTATATAGTTATTGTACTTTTGTATATAGTTTTTCTTTTGTTAGTCATAACCTTTTGCTTTTTTTCTTTTTATTAAAATAGAAAAGGGGAAATGTGGTGGTAATCTAATTGTATTGAAATATTATTTTGATTTGTACTGAAATATTATTTTGATTGTATGTTAATAAATAAAGTTGTCTGGGAGTCAGAGCTATTAGAGCCATAGCAAGAGTGTGGCGGTGGTGGCACACGCCTTTAATCCCATAGATATCTGTGTGTTCAGGGTCAGAGCTATTAGAGCCATAGCAAGAGTGTGGCGGTGGCGGCACACGCCTTTAATCCCATAAGATCTCTGTGTGTTCAGGGATACAGCCAGCATTGGAGACATATGCCTTTAAGACCTAGGGGGCTGTACATTCAGACAGTGACGAGGCAGTCATGTGTTTGGGTTTACAACCAATGAGAAGGCAGAACAACATACTTTAAAAATACGAACCGACAGGAAGTAGGTCTCTTTTCGCGAAGCTGGGACAGCAGGAGGAAGGGTGAGATTTTAGCTCTGAGCTCTGACTTCTCGGCTTTCTCTTTTACATTGTTTCTGTGTTTCTTATTTAATAAGACGGTTGGTTACATCTACAGGAGGCACTGTATTTGATTTACTAGAAATCTAATGGAGACTCTTTACTCATATTTAAGAAAACAAGTTTCAGGTATATTGTATAAATTTTGAATCCCCAGAAGGTGTTGTCAAGGCCAACAGTATTAGGTAGAAGTGATTTACAAAGTCATCCCATGAGGCCTCAACCCTACACAAAGAACTATAGACAGCTGAGGAAAGCTGGGAGTGGGAGACATGGCCTTCCCCAGGGAAGAGTACACCAATATTGTCCAGTGCCAAACAATCAGCTCTGAAAACATATACATGGATAGGATTATATGGACTCAAAAGATTATATTTAGGAATATATGTATATACATATATGACTGTAATAGCAATTAGTAACAAAAAAAGAGGCCATGAACTTGAAGGGGAAAAAAGAGGGGTATATTTGAGAATTTCGAGAGAGGAAAGGGAAGAGAAATGTACTTAAATTATAAACTAAAAAAGAAGAGAATAAAAACAAAGAGAAATGAGCTTCACTACTAGTATTGGACATGGAGTATTACCAATACAAAAAAATCTCTGAAGTGTATTCATCAATCAATTGCCCATTGGCTGCTAGTACTTCATCACTCTGCCACTGAGCATGGTACTCATCCAGTCTAGTACTTTATATGGATAATGCTGAGAGGAAAATAAACCACACACCTAAATTCTCTTTAGAGAAATTTATACTGTGAATATGTAGATAATAAGATTTTTCTAAGCTCTAGACATAGTCCAATTTGCATTAGAATCTTTTTTCTGCTCCATTTGTTTTATTTTTGTGTCTCTTTGGTTATTGACATGAATATTATTTTACAAGTGAGGTTTAATGCAATCAACAAATCAAGAAGACAATCCTAATAATGTGTTTGAAAATCTAAAATTTAAAAGCCAATATAAGAGGCTGTAAGATGGCTCAGTGATTAAGCAGATGAATAGATCTTCCAGAATCCAAGTTCAGCCCGCAGCACTTAAAACACACAACTACCTACCACTCCAGCTATGGGAATCCAATGTCTTTAGCCTCTAGAGCATCCTACACTCAAGTGCACATACCCACATCTAAAAACACAAACACATACACACAATTAAAAAATAACAAAGTCAACCTTTTATAGATTCAGAGTAAAATGACTGATCGCAGAACTGAACTTGGAAAAATAAAATATTCTCTTAGACCTAAAATAATATTAGAAGGTAAAACATGTAATTGATGCTGGTAGTCAGCAGTTTCTTGGTAATGAAATCAAAACCTTGTGAAAATGTTTTGGGAGAGTTAACATTAAAATACGTGTCAATACTATAATCCAGAAATGGAGGACACACCTGGAAGAGATTTTCTGCATTATCTGAACTGTGTGAATCCACTTCTAGTTCAGACCTTTGAGGTAGGCAGACAAATCTCTGATCCTGATCTTGAGGAGGGAAGACACACCTTTAATCTTGGCCACACCTTCTGATGGAAGCCTTTATAAGGACATGGAAGAAGAAAGGTTTTGCTCTTTGCCTGATTGCTCTCACCTTGCTGGCACATCCATTCCTTCCCTGGCATTGGAACCTACTTCTGGATTGCCTTGTAGGACTGAGCAGCTACCAGATTCTTGGGCTTTCTCTCCACAGCTAGCCATTGCTGAAATAGTTGGACTGCAGTATGCCTGTAAGGTGTTCCAAAAAATCCATGTATATACATAGAGAAATTTATTCCATAATTTCTGTGACTCTAGAGAACCCTGATTAATACAATAAGTTCTATACTGGCATGATACCCACCTCGCACCCTGACATTTGAAAATAAAGAAGTTGTGTTGCTCACAGAAGATAATGAATTCAAAAGATGAGAAACTGCTGCCATGGAGCAAGATAGCAATCAAGATTTATATGGTCATCACACTGTCCTTTTTTTCCCAGATGCATGGATCACAGCATTTGCATCAGAAAAAAATCCTTTTGAACTTATGTTTTACTCCCAAACCTTCAGCAAATGCTGTGTCTATACCATCAATATCTATCACCAAGATCACCAAGTATGTGTCTCCACCTGTTCTTAACAGAGTAGCTATTTCTAAATTGGAGGATAGCAATAATCTCTTGACTTGTCTTCCTGCCTCTGCCTGGCATCTCTTCGGGCTTTTGTCCACACAGAAGCCAGAATGTCACTGTCCAAATGCAGATTATACCATAACAATCCTTTCACTACCTTCTGACCCCTTGTCCTTGCCAAAAGTACGCGAGTCACTCAGAGACACCAACATCATTAGAATGGCTGAAACTGTCCAGTGGAACATTGTACCCTGCTTATATACCCTTATTACCAATCTTTATCTCATTATCTGCTACTCTTGCTTGTTCCTAACCACAGTGTCTACTTTTCTACCCCTGGAATATAAAATGTCAGGTCCTGTCTCAGTAAAATTGCACCATCTGTAACTTTAACCTCTGGAACACTTAGCTTCTTTTAGATTTTATGGCCTATCACATCCTTGAAACTTTGATCTAAGTGTTCTTAGCATGAATTTCCCTGTGCTGAATTTTGAATGACATCACAACCTCCTTAACATCTTGATCTCAAGAATTTATCTATCTTCATTTGTCTATATGTGTGCATCAAATCTTACATACATGTGTATACATTTGGTTTGTGTCTGTTTCTGCATCTTGTAAAGCTCCTTAGGAGTAGAAAAAATTTCTTTTTCTTCTAATTAAAATATCTCAGGAATTATAAAACACATTGTTTGGGGTAGACAGTCAATAATTATTGGTAAGTAAGTGGTAAATAAATGAAGACATGAATCATATGTAAAGAATGTAATATTGAAAACTATGAAGATATAATTGAGCTTCCAAGCCAAGACTATAGTTTAAATCTGTTAAATTCCCATATTACAGGAGAGAAAAGATCAAGGAAAAGGGGCACAGATAACAGAAACCAGGAGCAAGAAGTCTTGACACTACTTTATCAGTGTTCCTTATGTTTTAAGAGAAACTTTTGCTGGGCACTTTATGGGTGGAGCCTTGGTGGAGACAGCGACCTAAATGGACATTAACCTAAAATCTTCAAATAACCATTGTTATGATCTGTCTTCTACTAATAAAATGTTGAGCTTCTATTACAGGTTAAAAGGTGACATAAGGTGGTTTTTAAAACTCAGTTTAAATACATTAATCTCATATATAGTAAATATAGTGATAGAAACAGTTGTGACATCTGAAGGCCGAATATATAAAACTTACAGGCACAATTATTTGTTCTGTGTTCCTTTATTGAAAGATATGAGAATGCATGATGACCATGCATCACAGTTTGTCCAGGATGATAGGTAGCTCTCCAGATGTGGAAATTCCTGTGTTCAAGCCAGCTACTATGTGACAGACATCATAATAAATACACAGGACTGGGTGGTTCTTATTGTTGCTGCTGTTTTTGTTTTTAATGACAAATTTGTATGTGATAATGTTCTTCAGTATTTATGCTAAATATTCTAGAGGCAATAATTCAGCTTCAAATATCAGGAAAAAATTGAAACTACTTGGTTAAATAAGCACATTAAAACATATCATACATTTGATTTCAATAACATGGTTGATTGAGCATATGCTATTCGACCAACCTGATATTTGATAAATAATCATACATACAAAAACAGAACACACACACACACACACACACAGAGAGAGAGAGAGAGAGAGAGAGAGAGAGAGAGAGAGAGAGTTCAAAATGGACAGAATTTATGAGTCCTAAATCCTGTTTAAACTCTGTTTGAGTCTTCTTCTAGAACATCTGCATATCAAGGACAAAAATCGAAGAGAAAATATAAATGTACAGACATTACCCCTCCTGCCTTCTGGGAGCTAGATAAAGAAAATCATCTGTTAATTGTGTTTCCTTAGTATCCAATCAGTTTCCCAACTTTAGGGCTGCAGCAACAGACCTCTAATTCATTGCCCCCATTTGTTCTGTAGCATGCCCCAGACCTTAGTATGACTGAGGCCATGTTACAGACACCATTCTGACCTTAAAAATCCAGCACATAGATCCCATCATCTGTCAGAACAAGAACAAAGACAGTCCATAGTTCCAGGAAAGCCCTCTGAGTAAAAAGTCCCTAAATGTACTAATCTTGTTTTTGGCTTCTGTAGTTCTGCTTCTTGTTAACTGAAGTGTGCCAACCAGGATATGATTTTTATGCATAAAAGACAAAGAGCTGTAGGTCTTGGTGCTGCATGATTTGAGCAAGTTCCCTATGCAGCTGCCAGCCAGTAATAAATATTTTCTTTCAAGCTGAAAGAGTGTCTATGCAGTGGTCTCTGGTGGGCTTACCTCAAAACATTCTGGAGGCACCAGGTGAGATCTCCAGAGGACACCAGAGGTCTCAGATCTCCTCTGCGGCAATAACATGGAAAACAGAGAGTTCCTCTAGGGTGCACACCCTGAGACATCCCAGGGCCCTGGGAACTTCTCTTGCCTCCAGTACTTCTACCCCAGGGGTTCCCGACATCTCCAGCCTAAAATGGAAAATCACAGAAAGCCACCTGAATCTGTCACCTCCAGAAGTAAGTCGGTTTATGGCACCTTCTGAATTGGACACTTAGAAAAGGCTGAATGTGCTCCAATTCTAGTATCCAGGATCCATGTGAGATGTCACAGGACCCCATGGTTTAAGTTGTATGATGGCCATATCTGGTTGTCTCTACTGTTTGCCCAACTGTGTTTCTCTCTGTTCATTTCTGAAATTTTGTTGATTGGTTAGACAGATCTAAAATGGGAAGAAGAGTGAACAGTTCCAAGACACCATTGAAGTGCTTATTAAAATACTTTAAAGAGGCCTTTATGGAGAAAGATAGATATGGGGTCCCTTACTTGCCTGGAAAACTCCAAGCCATCTGTGAAATCAATTGGCCCTCTTTTGGGGTCAAGTGAACCTGTGAAGTATCTCTGGACCCCTAGACAGTTCAGGCCATCTGAAACATGGTCCCTAGAGATCCCTGCCACCTCTACCAGTTTCCACATAATGACAAATAACTTTCTCTGGTACAAGACACACTCTCATGGCTTAAGACCTGTGCCCTCTTCTTGGTGACTCAAATCCTTTTGGTTTGACCAGGCTGCCTAGAGAAATCCAAACATCTACCTGTTTTCTCAGGCCCACCAGAGGAAGTTGATTTACCCCTCTATGTACCCAAGCATGGCTCCTGGCCACACCCAGGGAGGGGGGAATACTTCCCCCTGTCATGTTCAGGTGGGAAGGATTAGTTTCTTCTACCTTGGCTGTTCCTTTGGGAAGAATTTCCCAGGAGCTGAGTTAGCCCCCAAACACACACACACACACACACACACACACACACACACACACACACACACATACACACCTGTCCTCTGTACAAGTGTGGAACTTCCAGAGTGCCCAAGATCCAAAGGTTTTCCCTCTACCCCTTTCATGGTTTATGTGACCTTTTCAACAAATACTAGGTATAACTGGAAAACTCAGAACCCACCATTCTCTGAAAAAAATCTCAGACTCTCATTAGTCTCCTTATGGGCCTTTTATACGCACCCGCCAACATGAGATCATCACTAACCTTATGTTGGTAAACAGAATACTAACCCAGGGCCTAGAGCCAATGTGGAAAGGCCCATACCCTGTGGTCTTCACTACCCCTACAGCAGTGAGGTCACTGGTGCCACCCCATGGGTCCACCACACCGAGCCAAAAGAGGCTACAGAGAACAATAATAAATGGGTCATAACCAGGTCCTCCAACCCTCTAAAGACAAGACTAACACAGGCCCTATGACTAAGATTGTCCTATTTTGTCTTCTTTGTCTCCCTGTGGGAAAGGCCCATAACCCCCATAAGCCAATATGCTGGGTATGGGAATTAGGAGAAACCAAAACCAGGGATTTCATGGCCAATCTATTCACTGAGACACAATCCACCTTCTGGGTGGATTTCTGTAAAATATTAATTACATTCGGAGGCAACTGGGAGAAGAGGCCACAAAGGAGTCTGTTCCTAGGGCTGCTGGTTCACTATTGAAGAAAAGGAACTCCAATCTACCCAATACTGTGCCTGCCCTGCTGATATTCCCTCTCCTCCCCATGAATTGCCAAGAGCCAGGGGAATACCATTGTGTTTAGCAGGGTTACAAAACCAATTCCTCCTGGGTATACACTGACTTCTCCATAGCACTAAAAAGGAAGCCATCATAACCTACATGTGGTCTCAGACAATGCAAACCCCTATCTATAAAGGTTAAAGCCTAGCAGAAAATAAAAGATCATCATTGGGAAACTAGAAGAACTTGGGGGAGGGGGGTCAGGTTATACATAAATGGTCAAGACTCGGGTAGCAAATTTACTAGCCAAAAGAAACCTACACCTACCGTTCACCAGCCTATCTACCAAAGCTCCCATATTATGTTGAAATAGGAATTAATTAAATAATAAGCACCACTTTCAATCCTGACAACTATAAATGAGACAAACCTAAGCTTACTCTGGGGGACCTCCAGGGAAAGAATGCCTGCTTAATGTCCCCAAGATACCCCATAGATAGCCCTCCCCCATGAAGATTCCTGTAACCATGCACAGAAGGTTAACTCCAGGAATGACAGCTGAATGTACTCCCAGACACCAGAGACTATCCAGCTTGCTTGCACTAACAGTTTAACCAGAATGCATCTTCTGAATTGTTTGCACTGGGTGAGACCCTACTCCTTGTCATGTATGTCATGCCACAGGTATTCATCTATAATGGAGAAGAGCTCAGAGCTCACCTAAATCTGAATTCTGGCCTTCCCCATACATGGCAAGCCACCCCCATTCTCATTCCCCTGTTGGAGGCAGCAGGCATTGTGAGTTCCACTGCAGTTGGAATTTTAGCCCTAATTGTGGGGGATTAAAAACTTTAAGGAACTCAGTGCTCAAGTAGACATAGACCTAGGCCATCTGGAAAATTTTATTTCCTACCTAGAAGCCCAAGTAGACTCCTTAGTAGGAGTTATTCTTCAGGATTGGACCTCCTCTGCATGAAACAAGGAGGTCTCTGTATAGCACTGGGAGAAACGTGTTGCCTCTGTGCCAACCAGTCAGGGGTAATTATTAAAAGCATTTATCCATGGTCAGAAATCACCTTAAGGAAAGAGAAAAGAGACACCGAGAGTCCAACAGCTAGTATCAATCCTTGTTCTGCTGATCCTCCTGCTTAACTACTCTACTTACATCAATTGCTAGGCCATTAATCCTTTTGCTCCTAGCCCTCCCTATAGAACTCTGATTGCTCAACTGCCAACTTAATTATGTAAAACAGAGTGTGAATTCTGGTAAATTGTTGGTGCTGATGGTATTAAATACCCCCTGCCTCAGCATGAGTCCACGATTTGACTCATGCCCATAGAACCAGTGAGAAATGTAACAGGCCCCCAGACCTTAACACAGCTGATGCCATGTTACAGGCACCATTCTGACCTGGAAACCCAGCATGATCTCCATGCAGCCACCAGCTGACAATAAGGATTTCTTTTCTGCTTTATGAGTGTCTGTATGTGGTCTCTAATGGGTTTACCTTGCACAAATTGTAGAGAGAATGTATTCAAGTGTTAAATCACCTAAACTGTAGCATTATGGAAGCTGACTCACACTTAGTAGTCTCTGCTAGACATCAGAATCTCTGGCTCTTTAGCAGGTAGAGGTTGCCTTGGTGTCTGCTGTAGGTAACTTAAGGAACACCTTTAGTACCATAGGCTCTGACTGATCCTTGATGAAAATCATTTTTGTTCAGCTCTGTTTCCAATTATGTTATTAAAGCACAAGGGCCAAGGTGTGAACAAGAAAAAAAAAGATAATAGTGTGCTATTACATACCCTAGAGTTGAAAATATCATTCTCAGCGATAACATGTGAGAGCAGGGTTTTGGTAGCAAGAACAACTCCTCTTCAGATCTACAGAGAAGATGATTATTTGTACTCCTGTTTCAATTCATTTACCCACATCCATAAATGAATTGAATTAGAGCTTGATACAAGCAGCCTTCTAAGCTAGAAAGCTCATAACAATGCAGTAGTTGTCCCCTCTTGGTTTCTTTCAACTGCTTCTTCAGAAGCTGTGCTACCAACTGCATCCATCATTGTCTCTCAAGCTTCCAAGGAGAAGAACTCAACAAATTTAGGATCATAACCACAATGGAAAGTATGTTACACAGCTTACTCAGAATCTCCTGCTCATAAAAAGACAGAAAGATAAAAAATGTAGAAAACATCTGAAAAAATCTAAGAAACTCAAATTGCCTGTATAATCAAATGAGTTCCCACAGCCCAGAGACAAGCAAGCAGTTATACAAAATGGAATCTTCACCATTCCCTGACTGATCAAGGGTTTAAGCTGGAGGTTTTCTTCCAGACACCCCAAAGTTCTTCAAGATTAACACATCAAACAGTAGGTATGAACACTGGTTGTGCACATCTTATGATTTGAGGTTCAACCCCCCAGCACCCATGTGCAAAAGACAGGCATGGGCCCAGAAAAGTAATGAGAAAAAGAAGGAATTCTTTACTAAAAAATGAAAGCTAAGCTAACTACATCTCCAGGAGTGGGACTCCCTAGTGAGGGAAGAGAGACCTCACCCAAGAAGTGGGACAGACAGGCCCTAGTGAAGAGATAAGCAGTTCCAGCTCTAGGACAAACACACAGCCCTCGCAAGTCCAATCCAGTCATGGGTTTTTGAGACAGTGATTCTTGTGGTAGACAGTCAGCACAGAAACAAAGGCCCAATTTGTCATCCCATATAACTTGGAAAACATGAACCAAGCACCACTAGGAGAAAGAAATTTAATTATGTCTCTGACACCTACATGGTGGGGGAGAATCAGCTCCAGAATGATGACACATATGCATGAAAATGCCAGTATGAATCCAATTATTTCGTATGCTAAGTAAAACCTAATAATATATTTCTCTGTTTCTGCATTTGTCCATAGTCACACTTATCACACTATTATTTTCCTGTGTCCCACTATGAAGGGACTATGGCTTATCTCACTGCAGATTTCTGGATATATTAGTAGTAACATTAGGGCCATTTCAGAGATCTGACTTTGTATGAAAAAGCTTTGCTTCAGAGGAAAATATATGATTGACTTCTAAAATAGTTTGAAACGTTTCTCATTTCTAAAACATAATATTTCTACCTTCTTAATCAGAATGTTAGGAAATCTTTTACTACTTCCTTGACTCATGGTTATTATTTAAACTAGTAGAGTTGCCACAGTTGTATCTTTGAGAGCATTGAAGTGTAGTTGTGGTCACACATATATGAAATTTTTCATTTAGTGCTTCTCTTTCTTGTATACGTTTCCCTTTTCTCAGGGAAGCAATCACCACAAAGATGCTGTTGCTACTTCAAACTCTAGAAAACTGAAGTCATTACAAGTTCATCTAAAGAGATGTCTTTCAAGTGAGAACTGGGAAAATATTCTGAGAAGTAAACTCCATTGCATTATGATTTGCATTTTGATAATGCAAGAAACCGACAAAGGAAAAATTATCATTCAATCTCAAGTCTCCCAATATATTTTGAGTGAGAAAAACACTCCAGATGAGTTGAGTCTGTATGTGGGTCTTGTGAATTTCAGTGTTGTTGCTTAAAATACAAGCAAATAACTTAAAGGAAAACAATGATAAATGCTAAAAACATAAGAATCCCATTTAAAAAAGTATTTAGTACAAATATGAACTTGAGGCAACAGATACAAAAACGTTCCATTTTCTAACCAACATCTAATTTGATTGTGTCATAGCAACCTTTGGGAGTTATTGTGTGTGTGTGTGTGTGTGTGTGTGTGTGTGTGTGTGTGTGTGTGTGTGTGTGTGTACACATGGGTGCACATGTTCTCTAGTGTCACATGAACATAGGTTTTTATTGTGTGTGTGTGTGTGTGTGTGTGTGTGTGTGTGTGTGTGTGTGTGTGTGTGTGTTTGAGAAATGGTCTTACTACAAAATCCAATCCTGGTTATCTTGATATGCACTGTAGACCAAGCTAACCTCAAACTTATAAAGTTCCCCTAACTCTGCATCCCAGGTGCAGGGATTAAAGACCAGCATCATCACCACACACATACACACACATATTTGTAATCAAAGGCACTTAGATACTGGCTTCTGCTCTCCTGAGATAGAAGTCATTGAAAGGGAACAGATGTATGAAGTGCAGTGGACCAGTATCAAAAGCATAGAAGCCTGGGAATCGAACAGTATCTTTCCTGGAAAAAGCAGCCTTCCCCTGCCCCCAATTAATTAAATATTATTGGAAAGTTGTCATTTTACATCAGAGGAAGCACCCCTTTTATGTTCTCTTAAACAATTTCTATGGGCCATTTAAAATTACTAGCTTTCTTGTTTTCTAATAATTGTTTTGAAACAGTGGCTCATGTAGCATAGGCTAGCTTCAGACTTACTAAGTGACTAAAGCAGACCTTGAACCCCTGATTCTCCTGCCTCCCTTTCCAAAGATCTGGGATTACAGGTGTGCACATTCGTGCCTGGCTTGAAATTAATTTAAATTTTAAGCAGGAAATTAATACCCCAGTTCTTTTCCAAAAAAAGTTTTCAATTAAAAACAAAATTCTTTTCACATTTTGTAGGCTGTCATTTTGTCTTATTGACTGTGCTACAGAAGCTTCTCAGTTTTAGGAGATCCCATTTATTAACTGTCGCTCTCAATGTCTGTGCTACTGGTGTTATATTTAGGAAGTGGTCTCCTGTACCAATGTGTTCAAGGCTACCTCCTAGTTCCTTTCTATCAGGTTCAATGTAACTGGATTTATGTTGAGGTCTTTGATTCACTTGGACATGAGTTTGGGGCATGGAGATAGATATGGATCTATTTGCAATCTTATACATGTTGACATCCAGTTCCAGGAGTCCAGTTGAAGAGAGAAAAGAGGGATTCTATGAGCAAGGGGCATCAAGATCATGATGGGGAAACAAACCAAGCTAGTGGGAACTCATGAACTTTTAGACCAACAGCTGTGGAGCCTCCATTGGACTGGACTAGGCACTCTGCATAATCAAGACAGTTGTGTAACCTGATCTGCTTAAGGGGTCCCCTGGCAGTAGGATCAGGATCTATCTCTGGTGCATGAGTTGGCTTTTTGGAGCCCACTACCTATGGTAGGACTCCTTGAACAGTCTTGATGCAGGGGGAGGGGCTTGGACCTGCCTCAACTGAATGTAACAGGCTCTGCTGACTCCCTATGGGAGGTCTTACCTTGTCTCAGGAGAGAATGGAGCGTGGGTTGGGAGGGGAAGGATGAGGGGGTTGGAAGGAGGGAGGAGAGGGAGATCTGTGGTTGGTATGTAAAATGAATAAAAAAATTCTTAATAAAAACAAATTTCTATTCTTGACTAACAAATGTTTCTAATTTACACTATTTCAAGTAAAGTGTTATACAACATTTAAAAAATATTGTTGTTAAAAGTTCTCAAAGCATTTTAAATATATTAAATAATAAGATTTGGTGCCTGGTTTGAGGTATATTGTTTTATTAATAGAAACTGGTTGATAATGAGATTTCTTTTTCCCTACCAAAAAAATACTTATTTTCAAACTATAAAGCTGTGATTTCTCATTACTGCATTAAAATAAGTCTACATGGGGTAGTTTAACTATAAATAATTCAAATTTAAGCAAATAGAAGATTCTTTAGGAAGTAATGTTCATCACTATAATTGTATAATTACCATTTGTTATGAAATAAAATTTTCATGAAAATCAAAAATAAATTCTGCCAATAATTACATTAGCAAACAAATAAGCAGTCTTTGTTTTATTGAAACACCTGAAAAATTAAAAACAATCATTAGACAATTCAGCAACCACCAGTGAATGAAGTTACATTATAATCACCAGTGTCTACTATAAAGAGGGGCTCCTTATGTTGTGATAATTTAAATACAGGTTGATAAAATGTTATTGAAAACTACATTGTGATTTCCTTGACTGCCTTGATTTCTCTTTTCTTTTTCTATGCTGACAAAATATTATAGTATCTGTTTTCTATATCTTCGTTTCTCAATTCCATAAGGAACGACTTTCATCATTTTCTTTGAAATACATTGTGTAAACTAACATCATTAGCATAATCTGGAAGTTTCTTAGGGATGCAGATGCAGATGCAGACCCACTGAATAAGAATGTGTACTTGCTGAAGATCCCTGGATAATTCAGATGCATATAAAAATTTATACCAGTGTGTGGCTTCATTCAGCACTAGCACAAACTATCAGAATACTATCAGACTCCGTAATGTGAGCATTCAATATTGCATTTGAGAACTTGACCATTTAATTTTTAAGTTGAAAGAAAATAGTATATCAAAGCTATTACATTAACTTAAAAGACGGGTCAATGAAGTGAACAAAACAGCTTTAGGACAGTAGGACATACTTTCATTCCAAATGACACTTATAGCATCTGGAGTTTTCTGTATCCCCCAAGAAGTCACTATATTTGTAGTACAAGTTAGTAAAATAAAATGTCCCAAATAAAGTCACCACCTTTAAGAAGATGGTTTTCTTGTGGAGTATCAATAGAAGTTATACGTAGTAAATGTATAATCACAACCAACTAGAATGCACATAGTAAAAAACATTATTCTAAAAGAATAATCATTTCTCTAATGTTTCTATTTACTATATTGTGGAGTTTGTGAACTGCTGCAAGGCACAAAAATATATGAAGTAGGATTTCAGCTATGACAAGCTAATTCCTGGAAGAAGCCAAGGGCCTTCCAGAAGTCAAGCTGGGGTTCAAGAAGTCTTGGTAATATTGGTTTTTGATTATTAGCCATTTCCTACCATGAATTTCGTGTGTGCTATTGTAGCTTTTCCATCATTTATTGGGCACCATTTTCCCTCTACTAATGGAATATTTAGATAACCTTCTGTGATGACAGCTATACACAGCCAGAACTCCAGTTTTAACCTCCCTGTAATTATCATCATTGGCAGCATCTGGCCAGGTCCATCCCCAGATGGAGGAGAGTACCTTATCAGAGATACTTCTGTACTCTGTAAGAACAGACTTAAGCATCCGCACTACCTGTTTGAGAAGGCCTGGCAGATATACTAATTAAGCTTAACTTTCTCTATTCCAAAGTCTCATCTCTAGCTTTAAATCCACCCTTAATAATTAATTCAGAACTAAAGGGTTCTAACTTAACAGGTACATCAAGCTGTGATGGAAGTTGCCTAGCCAAGTTGCCTAGTGACTGAGCATACTCACCAGAAACAGCAGGGCAGAGAGAGTTTGGAGAGATAAGAGTCAAAGGGATAAAAAGGCAGTTTTATTTTCAGAGGGAAGGAGACAGAGAGGAGAAAAGAAAATGGAAGAACCCAATGGGTAAGAATTGGAGAGGAACGAACTGAGATAGGGAAGAACTAGATTGAAGGGCTAGAAGAGAGTACTAGAGGAACAAGATGGAAGATGAGGAAGAGCCCGATGGAGAACAAGATGATGAAGAACAAGATGAGAAAGAAGGAGAGGAGAAAGGGGCTAAGATGGGAAGGAACTAGGTGGATAAGAAACTGGATGGGGAAGAACTAAGATGAGAAAATTAAGATAGATCTTAGAGGGCAGCTGAAAAATGTAGTGAGAAATCAGGCAAGAAAGGAGCTAGGCACAAGAACAGTACTGAAGCTGTGTAGATAGGATCTTATCCCAGAGAAATAAAGTATACAGACAAAGAGCTTGGTGTACTTAGATTCATTTCCCAAAAATAATTCTCACCATTCATAGTTTCTCTTCTGGGCTCCTGAAAAGTACATTATTAAGGCTGGATCCTTTTAATAATATACAAGAATGGACTATTTTCCCATAAGCATGGATAGGAAGAAATTATTGTTGTAATTGACATGCAATAAATATGATGAGATATTATTAGATTTTTCCCACAATGATAGACTGAAAAATAAGAAAAGAGGTAAAAAGAGTTTTGATTTCTTTTTGAGCATCCAGGTAGGAAAGAGAGAGAATATGAGTGGGAATATGAGATGAGGGCCAAAATGATGATAAAGGAAGATGTACAGCATGAGAACTTGAAGAATGATGTTCATATTCAGAACTTGGCCTCTGGTTTCAGACTAGAACACCTAAGAGCCACTGGGAAGCTAGGCTACAGTGGCAGCTGTATACTTAAAACCAATCACTTTTCACTCAACATACTATATCCTTCATAAAAGCCCAATGTCGCATCAAAACAACCCATGCATACAAAGAAGAAAAGTGAAAACAACAAGTGATTAGCTTGCATGGGGACCATCAAAACAGACTGATTCTTTAAAAGGGTCTACTATATGAGTGCTCACTATGCCCCAGACATTTTGAACAGTGATCGCATTCTGTGTTCATCATAACTCTATACTATAGACATTGTCATTTTGAGTCTCACTTAGAAATAGAGAAATATGCTCTATTTCTTATTTCTTAGATAAGTTTCTCACAAATACACATAATTAAAATTCTCCAAATGGCCAGTTCTATATTTGTCTGAATCCATGAATGCATGACACAATTCTGTATGGCACAAAAGTAAATCACAAGCAAGAAACATATTATTGGGAAGATTTTTCTGCAGGAACTTTGTGTAATTCTACCATGACGAGAGAGAGAAAGCATTCCAGAAAAGGTAAAAGTTGTATTAAATGTTCAGAATAAATAGAGGGGAAACTGGGCAAAGATTCAGCACTCAAACAAATGGACCAACTCACCAATAAGCCCCAAGGTCAGAAATAACTTGAAATGGATCTGGGAGGGGAGATTCACTATTTCTAGGTGAAAGCAGCAGGTTTGGGAGTGCACTTCTGAGGCTTGGGATGAAGAGTCAAAAATCCAGTGTATAGCACATGAAATAATGGAAATTTCTATCATTGAGGCCAGATTCGAACTGACAGACATTCACTCTATGTTTTGGATATTGGCATCTCCATTTCTCACGGGTTCAATATCCCAATTCTCTGTAATTTCTCAGAGATTTTTGGAGTATCTGCCTCTGTACTCTTTCTTCAGATTTTATGTTTTCATTATTTTCCACATATTTTTGTTTCTTTCACATTAGTTTCCTCAAATGTGTATTGTGAAGTGAGCACTTAAATCAAAGTGCTGAGAAATCACTTAAATCAAACCTGAGAAGGTTTGTTGGCCAGCAGGTCTCACTCTGTTCACCAAGAGCTGTTTACAAAAGAAGAAGCCAAAGCACATCAGTCCATCAGTCCTTCCCAGAGATGTTTTCATTCATTTAACTTGGAGTAAGACACAAGCATAAGTCACCGGGAAACCTTCCCTGAGAGATTCTAATACGTGCGTAGTGTCAAAATGAGTGCCTGGCAGTGATCTTGGAGAGATCCTTGGTACTTTCACTGTTGGTTATTTTATTCATTTGTAGAAATGAATTCCTTTTGGATTAGAAAATGAACTCAGGGGACAAAGAAAACAACCAAATAAATTGTCCACATCCAAACTAACGAGGTAGAAAGGACTAGGATGGAAGTTTTGCCTTAAGCTAAGAAAACTTTATTAAATCCTCTATTTTACAAAGATTTTGTTTTTAATTATGCTCATATGGGGTGTGGGGGAGTATGTACACCCATATGGAGCATGAGATTCCCTGGAGCTGGAGTTATAATTCTGAGCTGCCCAACATGGGTAACAAACTCAGGTTATCTGCAAGAGCAAGAAGTGCTCCTAACACTAAACTATCTCTCCAGCCACAAATCCTTTGTTTTTTAGTAAGACACACACACACACACACACA
The DNA here is from genome assembly GCF_049852395.1 of Peromyscus maniculatus bairdii. Lineage (NCBI taxonomy): Eukaryota > Metazoa > Chordata > Mammalia > Rodentia > Cricetidae > Peromyscus > Peromyscus maniculatus. The sequence goes on from NC_134862.1 coordinate 58,719,879, forward strand.
CACACACACACACACACACTCCTCACATTTGTAAGCCTTATCCATTCCTCTCCCCCCCCCCAATAGAAAACAAAGTCCAAGTCTTCTGCTATTGGGGAGAAAAGAATCGTCTACCTTTAAGAAGTTGAGGAGGCTATCTGGAAGCTTTTAAACGCATACCAGTGCACACCACTACCACCACTACAGAAACTGGTGTAGAGAATTCTCAAAAAGCTAAAAAGTAGCCCTACCCGCCCCTGGCATATACCCAAAAGACTCTAATCTAAGTCCTACCACAGAAACACTTACACTTCAGTGTTTATTGTGCTGCTGTCTTCACAATAACACGGAAATGAACTCAACCTAGATGTCTATCAACAGTAAATGGATAATGAAAATATGGTACAGATTCACACTAAAATTCTAATTGACCGAGAAGAAAAGTGAAGCTACAATAGTCAAAGAAAATGGATGGTACTCAGACTCCTAAAGACAGATGCCAGGTGTTCTTTCTTGCATGTATAAACTAGCTTTGAATTTAAATATATGCATATTTATATGAACAAATATGAGTAGGCCAGGAAATTAGAGACATATGAGAGGGGGAACGAAGCCTTAAGAGAGAGAAGAGCAATGTTAAAGTGGAATGGGGAATATTGGAAATGGAAAGATAGGCAGGGGAATGGGAGAAAAGAGAGAATAGGAAGAGGGTCGACCAAAACTAAGATGTACAAAGTTGCTATAAAGAAAGCTCTTAACTTATATATGGACTTAAAAAGAGGAAAAAGGAAGAGGAATACTGTCAGGAGCCTCAGTTTGTACCCCAACTTGTACTATGCTCACTGGAGTAAATGTTCATTCAAATTTTAGACTTTCTATTATGTTGCATTTCTTCCAAGAAAATGTCCTTGTTTCTAGACCCAGCTCCTGCAGCCCTCCCTCCCCCAGTAGAGAGATAGCTAGACTTTCTTAGAATCAGGCCATTGAGCATCATTTCCATTTTAGTTTCTAGAAAGTTGACTTTCTAGGTAACTAATCTCCATTATGCTTTTGCTTTGGTGTATGTGTGCCTCTTTCTTTATTTTGAATGTGTTTAAGAGGAAATCTAGGAATATACTTAATCATAACTCTTACTACTCTTGGTTCCAAGTTCCACCAAAGAAAAATATGAACCCAGAAGCCCCAATATACCATGGAAATATAAAAATGATAGAGCATACCTGGAAGAAGTTTGTGGAGCTAACATTTTCCTAAAGCTAGGAAGCCACAGTCCCAGAACCATGACCACGTGCATTCATTCTGCTGTGCCTGGGGTGACTAGCTCTTCCAGATTGCCAATTAGCACACCACTTTATGAATCTTTAATAAAGAAAATCTTTTACATGTTTGCCCCAAGCTCTTCCCAAGGTATGTATGTATTCTACAATTTTCTTTGGCATGTCTACTATAGAATATGATACCTGAGATTTGGTCAGTTAAGTTTTGATAGAGGGGAAAAAAAGAAAGAAGAATAGGGAAGGCAAAGAAAAGGTAGTTTCAGTAATTGATTTGAGGCCAAGGACGTCAGAATGATCAGATCAGAAGTTTGACTTATCCTCCAGCTGTAGCACTGTGCTACTCTCTGGATAAGACTGCCTTTTAAATTGTGTAATAATCATAACAGGATGACTTATCACTCTTAAATTCAAGATAATAAAACAGATTCTGGGGGACAAAGATGGCATACAATCTCACAAAATGAGACAGAGTTTTTAATACATCGTTTTTATTGTATCTGTGACTGATCCACAAACCTATATGTGTAACATGAGACAACTTATTTTCTGTGTCAGGAATGAGCCTCTCAACTCAGTATCGTGTTTTTCCCATGTGTACGTATCAAGCACATGGATAGTGCTCTCCTGGCATGGAAATGAGCTTGCAAAAGTTAGGATTACCATATTATGCAAGTCCCATTATTCACCTTGGAGTTCTCATTGACCCTGGCATATTGAAGAGATATATTCAAATTAAATAGGTCTGTAGAACCAGCTGTATTTTAATACAAATCCCTCTGTCACATTGAAACCCATTTATTTTTCTTTCATCCGCAAGACAGAAGGGAAATATATCTGATGATCTTTCTTTTAATGAGACAAATCTTTAGAAAAATTATAATTTGCATCACCATCTCTTTATATATAATTAAATATATAATAAAAATATAATGTATGAATATATATATATATTTTCTTAATACACTTAGCACTCAGTATCCTCTTTTTTTAAACTTTCCTTCTTTATTGGATTTATATAATATCTATTCCCTCAAGTGCTCAAGGTTCTATCCAAAAACTTTTAAGCTACAAATACTATTTTACCATAATGAGTCTGGCTCCTTCTACAGGAAGAAAACAGAATATCATAAATTCACCCGGAAGAGTACCACTAAACCCAACCAAAGTGAGCTTTTGTAAGAACAACAAAGCAAGTAAGGTGAGGGGAGTGGCCAGAAGAACAGATCTGGGAGAGAGGGAGGACCGTTTTCACTGGAGGCATCAAACAAAAGAGGCCTCCTCACCATTTACTCCCCATGACGATCAGTTGTGTGGGGAGGCTAGTGTGGAAGAAACGGATGGCCAGGGGGGTGGCAGAAACAATGAGGCAAAAATGGGAATTCTTTTAGTAATTAATAGGGAAGAGAGGTGGGACTGGAATTTGAGTTAAGTCAGGACTGTTTGATGGGAAGCCGGGAAGCAGGGACTGTGAAGGATTCTGGCCATGAGGAAATCTTGCCATTTTTCTTCCATGAAGTCACCAGTGTTCAGTGAGAGAGACTACATTAGCTTGTCTTCCAGAAAGAATTCTCTCACCCAAACCTTACACCAAACACACCGAAGCTGTGATAAAATTAACTAGTCATATGGTTAGCCTATAATTTCCTAATTTAAGGAAAACTCACATTAGTGAATAACTTCATCACTACTTTAAGTAGGAGTTTGGACAACACCCCTTTTCATTTAAAAAAAAAAAAAAACATAGCTATTTTCCATATTTTTTTCCTACAATTCCCAGAGGCTTTGGAAACCATCTCATGGGATTCATAGAGCAACCTTATCAAATTCAAGATGTAAAACCCTTTACTGTTGCTCAGTATTATAACTCAAAACCTCTCTCCCTTTATCCAGCTGCTCCAAGAGCCACCCATGTCAGTGGGCACCACTAGACAAAGGTTAAACAGTGCTCAGATAACTGGGCGAACTCACAGTGTTCAAAGAAATGTTTAACATGGGGTACAGTAAAGGAAAGAGCCTCACAAAGAGACACTGCAATGATAAAAGAGAAAATACCTTTTGGGAAATGTGGACTTTGTCCCAGGATGGCAAAGCTTTTGTTTTACACAGTTTTGTTTCTCAGAATCACTGCAAAAGCAGAGAATTTCCCTTTCTACTTTTACCCTAACAGCACTTGGTCTCTCGGGTACTTGAGAGACTAATGTTCTAAAGTATCAGTTTAACCAAATATCAATGTATAAACTTTCTCAGAATACTAGAACGATGATATAACTATATTTAATTATAATAGTGTATGTATCATAATCAATTATATGGTGTCCTAGTTAACATACAAGGTTTAAGACATTAAGAAACAGACACATGCCGGGCAGTGGTGGTGCATGCCTGTAATCCCAGCACTCAGGAAGCAGAGCCAGGAGGATCTCTGTGAGTTCGAGGCCAGGCTGGGCTACAGAGGTAGTCCAAAGCTACAGAGAAACCCTGTCTCAAAAAAAAAAGAAAAAGAAAAAGAAAAGAAACAGACACAAAGACAAATTTTCCTTCAGACCTTGCTACTTGGCAATTGGATGATGTCAGGAAGACAGCAAAACTCCACCAGACAGGCTGATGCAAGCCTGTAGTACCAGCTTCCTAGGAAACTGAGGCAAGAAGATTACACATTCAAGGACTGCTTAGATAGTTTACTGGGACACTGTCTTAAAACAAAAAGTAAAAAGAGTTCTTGGGTCATAGCTTGCTGGTAAAGGATTTATCTAACCTGCTCTGGTTCAGTCTCTAGTAGCACAAGGAATTGAAAATGGTGAATTACAAAGTCTTGAAATCTCAGGGCTAGTATTAAGAAGAGGGGGCTTAGAATTATAATGAATTTGTGAAATTTGTGTAATGGTTTAATGGAACAAAAATGAGATCATGTTTGTAGAGCAATTGATGTAAGGAGTCTGTGATCATTATTTGTGGTTCTATATGTTTGTTTTGGTTTTGGCTTTTTGAATCACAGCTTCACTATGCATCCCAGGCTAATTGAATTCTCTGTCCTCCTAATTCAGCTTCCTAAGTCCTGGGCTTGCAGGCATGCAGCACCATCCCTGACATACACTGGCTTCTGGCAGCAGCATTGTTGTTGTTCTAAGACCAATTCACTTTCATCTCAGCTGGAAAAGATGGAACCAGCTTTGACCTCTTATTTATCCTTGCATGTCCTGTGCCTAAACTCACTTCTATTTTCAAATGCTTTATTTTCTTCTTGAAAACTATAACATTTTATATGTAATATATGTATATATATGCACCAAGAAGACAGGTCTGTCTTCTTATCCCTCCATCAGCAGCACCAGCCTGGAACATGACAGAGGCCAACAAAAAAGGGCTGAAACAATGAAATTGACTCAGCACATGGTGCTGGCTACATGAATCTGTCAGCTGGTATCAAAGGCCATAAACAAATGTGAGAGTCCAAAGAGTACCTGGAAATCAGGTATGATATGTGTGTGTGTCGGTGCCCACAGTGCACAAGCCATTTCCCAGGCAACAGGGAACACAGGGAGTAGCAGCTGATTTATCGCTGATGGAAAGCTGCTTAATGAATTATGACTGCTTAGCATAACAGAGAGGTGAGTAAATTTGAAGAGGGCCTGGTTGATCAGCAGAGTGGTTTAAATGTTGGAAAATAGGATTTAGGATGAGAGGCTAAGGGAATTGGGGTGATTTAGCCTAGAGAAGAGTAGGGGAAGATGTAACACAGCAGACGAAGGCCAGCTGTTCTCCATTTTTCCAGACTAATCCACGTAATGAAATTCAGGAGTTGATGTGTTAAAACAAACTCACTGAGGGACCTTAGGTTTTTAAGTATACATTTGCATTGTGACTTTGGGGGACTTTCAAATTAAAACTATAGTGGAGAATTATAGTTGAAAAATAAATTGCAAAGGAAATAACTGTAATTACCTGGAAATTCATATATGGGTTTAAATTAGATGTAATAGTAGCCACAATACAAAAATATGCAAAGAAATCTACATACTTTGATTGTATGTAAAGCATTCGCTGATCAAATTAATTGTATTCTCATTATTTCCAAGATAACTGTTGGTTTGGTTAGAGTTTGATATGGAAGGATTTGTTACAGGCTTTTCCCAGGAGATAAACTAATCTAAAACTTTATGCATAAAAGAAATATGCAGAATAATTAATGCCACAGAGTTTGACATAATCTCGATTCGGTAATAAAAGTACTAGGGTTTGATGGTTTGGAATAATGGTTTTAGCTTTCATCTCACTTTATGGAATTTACTTTACAAAACACATCAGTTATATAACATTATGAATGCATTAAAACAAATTGCAACTTCAAAATGTGTCATTTTATGAGTCTCTTAGTAAAGAATTATTTTGCAGCTTAAAATCATCTTTATATGAATAATTCTGAGGCTATATACTTAATGAATATTTTAGAGCTGAACATACCTAGGCAAAAATTTATTTTCTGATTTTTTTTTCCCAGAGGATGACTGTTTGCCTTAGTGATTTTCTATGTAGGACTTTCCTGTCTCACTGATTATTTAGAGTTTACTTATAGATTGAAGGCACATCTCATTAGATCTTGTCCAAAAATAGTTACCTTGATATACTGAAGGTTTACTCATACAACACTCTCTGTCTCCTATTTCTGTACCTCACAACTGCCCTAGAAGTATGCATTACTGTTTATTTTATAGGCACCATTTTCCAGGAACTTCATTTTCCAGTGATACCACCAATGGATAGCCTTGTTGTCATTCTGTCCCAAAATGTAGGACTCTCAAACATGTTCCTATCAGTTTCAAATGCTTCTATTAAAATTGACTACATACAAGAGCAACAATCAAAGGGAAAGTTTAAAAAATATTTTCTGGTTTTTCTATTTTGGTTTTTAGCTTTTTGAGATAGAGTCTCATGCCACGTAGGTGGACCTTAAACTCACTATGTAGCCCATATGTCTCTCAAATGGTGGATATTACAGGTATATATCATGTCTAGAAAATATAAATATAAACCTGGGATTCATGTGTTAAATAAAATATTTATAGATATGGGTAAAGCAAAACTGTTAGGGTTGGCATTATACCGTGTATAGTCATTCTTGGCTGCCAGCATTTGCCATCACTAATCAGCATCTCTCTTTCTGTCTTTTAGATTATTTTCAAAATATATGTGCATATATATTTGTGTGTGTGCAGACACATGAAAAGAGTGACATAAAATACTGATATACAATATTTCTCAAAAGAAATGCCTGAAATTCTAACACTTTGGGGACTGAGAGAGGATGAACATGGGTTCAAGGACAATCTAGATTACACAGTAAAACCCTAGTTCATAAAGCCAAGGGCTGGGGAGCAATTTACCTATCATGTACAAGACCTTGGGTTCCAGCCTGGGGAGGTAAAGTTTAACCTAACTCAGGCATACAAGAGATACTCAATATTAGTGAAGATGCTAAATTGTGCATCTTTAGCAGATGTACAAGCCAAGTCTTAATCCTTTTTCATGTCAAGACAATCAACTTTGGAGTTGTCAATGAGTGTGGGAAATGTCCTCTTGATTCTGTGTTTTTTACCATTTCCTTTTCTGTCATTCTTTTTTTATTGTCAACATTTTTTATAGATTATAGTATAATTACAACATCTCTCCCTTCATTTTCCTCCCCCCAAACCTTATGATATACCCCTCCCAATTGTCCTTTAAATCCATGGCCTTCTTTTTCACTAATTGGTACTGTATGCATATGTGTATATATTTATATATTCCTAAATATAACTTGTTCAGTCTATATAATGTTACTTGTATATGTATTTTCAGGTCTGACCATTTGGCACTGTGCAACCAATAAGTGTGCTCTTAAGACTCCCTCCCTGAGGACCAGCTTTTATGGTACCTGAAGGCACCATGCATGCTTCCAAAGATGGGAGGTAACTAACAGTCCCACTCAGTGTTAACCCTATGAACCACACCAGCTACCACCAAGGCAAGACAATCCTAAAGGTGAAGTAGTGGCACATATTTTTGGCAGCAACCAGTAGCTCTCTGATTGGTCTTAAGACCTGTTCAACAAGAGGGACACCATGCCTGGTACTGCAAACCTCAATAACTACTCAGGACTAGCAAAGTCACCATCACTGGAAGAAAATCTACAATCACTAGTTTACTAAACCATCTTCTCTAACAACAATCCTTTTCGGTCATTCTTAGACTTCCATTCTAGCTTTGATGTTGGTATGGAGGGAATAGAATGGCCACAATAGCCTATATTGTTTTTAGATGCATGTTAATCTGGTGCGCTACCTCTCCTGTGACAGGATGCTATTTAATAATGCATTTTCAGAAAACTGTATTTTTAAATTGTCAACATTTCAAAGGCAAGATGATAAAATGTAAGTATATTGCCTTTATTTCACAGTCTTGGGTTTTCCTATCTTCTGATTCATTCAAAGAAAAATTTTCTCTTCTTAATTCACTCCCTAAACAGCTTTAACAGATACATGAGCACCATCTCTTGGAAAAAATAAATCACAAATTTAAGGATTTTCAAGAATGGCTATCCCTCAACTGTTATCTTGTATGTAGTTGTTCCAAAATTGACTCAAATGCATATAAAAATGAAGCAGGCTGGGCGATGGTGGCACACACCTTTAATCCCAGCACTCAGGAGGCAGAGCCAGGTGGATCTCTGTGAGTTCCAGGTCAGCCTGGTCTGTGGAGTGAGATCTAGAACAGGCACCAAAATGACACAGAGAAACCTTGTCTTGAAAAAACCAAAACAAGAAAAAAAAATTGAAGCAGCTGTATCATCATATTCTTAAATAAAACTGACCCTTGAAATTTTGAAAAAAGAACAAGTGTGTGTTCTTTTCCACAGTAACACTAAAAGCAACAGGAAAGCCGTGGTTCCATTGCCATCTTGCTTTTCTACTTATCCAAAACCTCCAGGCTCTAAGAACAAAAGCCCCCTGGGAGCCCAGTGGGCTTAGGCCTTAGCCCAAACTAACCCAAGATCCCTTCAAAGGCACCAGATAACACTGCATGACTCCGTACTCTCAAGTTCCCCAGTTCTGAGTCTGGAATCCAGCCCTGTGCACTCCTCCAAGTGATTGGTTCTTTTTCCAAGCTTTGTGTAGGGTCTCTTCTCTACTGACAGACACAGTGGGGGCAGCACGGTTCCTCCACTCTGGAATACTTAACCTTTTAAAACCAAACATATAAACAATCCTGAATTCAAATTTATTCAACTTATAAGTAGATTAAGTTATATAAACATAGTACCATCATGGTTTCGTGTATGTAAACAGAAAGTAAAGAAGGAGAACCCATTACATCAATATTATTATATGTTTTGCACCTATGAAATGTCTTCAAAAAAATCTGTTCACTTGAGAAAATCGTAACTTGAGACGTGATATTGTTAAATGATGAAGAAGAGTAGATAATAAATGTGTGAATCACTTTCAGTCACAAAATTTTACCTTATCTTGGGATCTATATATTAATTTTTATTGGAGAGGAGTTATTTCAAAGACTAAGTTCAATTCTGTGTCTTGTATATTTTATCATAATAAGAGTAATAAACATTTTGCAAATCTATTTGGGAAATAAAATAGTTTGACTTGTTGCTCCCTTTGAGTTTGTGTATCATATACTATTGTGGCATATTAATTAAATAGTACAGGGTCAAATGAATACACTCAAAACAGTTCCTTAGGTACAGTCACAAGTAAAATAGTGTGTGATCAAATGACATTTCACGCAGTCATCAGAAGGATTTGTGGGATCATGTTCTCTTGTACTGATTAGGACACAAATGTGTCCAGCAAGTTTCCTGGGGAGCACTCTTCAGATGAAATTCTGTGCATAAAGAGCAGAAGAAATATCAGTCAGAGGGAGAGGCAGATTTAGGTACAGTCATGTGAGTCCTGCAGGAACCTCTTCAACCCCAGCGTTCCACGATGCCTCATATTTCAGCAAGGGGTCTATGATCGGTTGAATGAAAATGGCCCCAAAGGCCCTTAGGGAGTGGCACTATTAAGAGATGTGGTTTTATTGGAGTAAGTGTGACCCTATGGGAGGAAGTGTGTCACTCGCAGGATGGGCTTTGAGATTTCAGAAGCTCAAGCCAAGCCCAGTGTCTCTCTCTTCCTGATGCCTGCCAATCTGGATGTAGAACTCCCAGTTTCCTCTCCTGCACCATGTCTGTCTGCATGCAACCATGCTCCTCACCATGACAATAGTAGACTAAACCTCTGAAACAGAAAGCCATCCCCAGTGAAGTGTTTTTCTTTTACAAGAGTTTGCCATGGTCATAATGTCCCTTCACAGCAATAAAACGCTAAGACATGTCCTAAGAGGTTGTTCTGCCACACCCAGCAGTCAACACACTTGACCTGCCACCAGCCAGAGGACATAACCTTGTGTAAAGCAGATCATTCATGGATATCAAGTCTCATGATCTCATCCACAATCAAACTTCTTAGCATCTGAGAGTCTTTCATGTGAAGGACTATTTCAGAGTTGTGCCTCAGTACCTACCACAATGCCTATTTTTGCAGAAGGGAGGGTTTCATGTTATTTATATTTTAGACTTAATTTCAACTGTCTCCACAAATCTAATAAGCATATACTATCTTTTATCCACTTATTTTATTTTTTTATTTATTTAATTTGTTTGTGTGTGCCTCCATGACTTTATGTGCACCATGTGTATGTAGGTGCCCTCAGAAACTCAGAGCCCCAGGATGTAGAGTTAAAGTTGGTTGTGAATTGCCTAACCTGGGTTCTCTGCAAGAGTGGTAAGCTTTCCTAACCATCTCTCCAGCACATAGCACATCCTTTAAACTCAGATATTTAGTGTTAAATTCTTAGACTGACAATAAATTTACAAAAAGGATCTTAGAGCCTCAGCTTTCAGGGGCATGCCAATAAGGACTTACCATAACAATCAGTACCTTTAAATAAAAAGAATAAATTCTCAAGGCACTATTTTCAATGCTGTTCTGTAAACATCCTTTTTCCAAACCTATGTATGCATGCAGGTACTTTAAGCCATTGCAACAAAGAATCTGGGAATTCTGACTCTTACTGATCTTCTCACATCCTCTTGAACAATGGTCTCTGAGCCTTGGGTGCAGGAGCTGTGATGTTGATGTATCCATCGGGTCTAAGCTCCCATAATCTCCTGATATCTCCATTGTGTCCAGTTGTGTTTTTATTATGATGTTCTCTATTTGCTGGAAAGAGAAGCTCCTCTGATAAGGGATGATAGTTACACTTCATCCTGTGAGTGTAAGCACAAGGTTTAGAATATAGCTAAGAAGTGTGCTGGTCTAGAAAAATGGCAGTAATAGACTCTCTTCTAAGATGCGTGACCTCATTGTTCCTGAGAGCTTGGGAAGTTGGCTGGGTTTCTACTACCAGGCATGATTTCCTGTTGAATGAACTTCAAGTCCAATTAGACAGCTGTTGGTTACTAACATGTGAGTGCCACTTACTGCATCTTGATAGATACTTTGGCATTCTGGTCATTGCTGTGGTTAATAGGAGTCACTGCTGGGTATGAAGAGAGGGTGGAAAGATTGTCAGAGCCAAAATAACAGAATACCTGCTGTGAAAAAAAAGTCTCTCATAGAAATAGCAGCATAAAAAAGACCTAAACAATGGCAATAGTAATAGGCATACTAATACAGGATGGCGAAAGTCTCACAGGGTCCCAACCCTAGACCAAGAACTATAGGCAACAAATGACTGCAGAGAGAGGGAAAATTAGTTTCTCCCAGCGATGAGCTCCCTAACTGGTTATCCAATACAAAGAGGTCGTCAGTCTTGCAACCTTATCCACACAAACAACAAAAATGGAGTAGGCAGATTGTGGCTATATATTTCTGCATACATATACACATGTATATGCATGGAGCAACAATAATCAAAGAAAAAGAGGTTGCCAATGTGAGAGTAGGGGAGCATGGGAGGGGCTAGATGGATGGAGCTTGGAAGAGGCTCGAGGGAGGCAAGGCAAAGGGGAAATTGATCTAACTGGATTTTATTGAATGTATAAAAATAAAATAATAATATTTTAATTAAAATGCATAAAAAATAAGAGTTAAAACAATTAAAATCATCTGGGGAAATGTAGGTAGGGTCTTTTAAGTTGCTAAGAAAACACAGCAATGTCAAATAAGACACAAACTGATACCTAAATATAGTTCATAGTTTGAACATTAGGTTCTAGAACATTCCTTTAGATAATGTGATAGTTTTGTAGGGTAGAATTGTCTGGGTCTTCTGGATGAAAAGCACTGCAATGCATAATGAACTTAGAATAAAAATGTAGGTGGAAACAGCTAACTCAGTGCTGAAGTCTGGGAAGTTGTATCATGCGCAGCAGGTACACAAGTCACATTAGTAAGTGATTGTAACTTTTAAGAAATACAAAATATCATTTTATCCTCAGTGTAAGTACATTAAGATTTTTTAAAGTATGGAACATTTCACAAATTAGCATATCATCCTTAATCGGGGGCCATGATAATCTCTGTATTGTTCTGGTTCTAGTATGTGCTGCCAAAGTGGGGACATTTCTTTTTAAAATGGCAGCAAGAGAACATTGTCTGTCTCTGTCCTTCTTTTACATGCACACTAATAATAGCATTTGTTGATAACCATAAGCACTATGAAGTTATTGAGTCTTGCATCCTTCATGTCATGGACTATAGACATTTGCACACATGTTCTATCTTGTGACCAGTATTAAATGTTTCAAATAGAAGGAGCTGCTCTTCAGGGATGGTGCATCTGGCTTACAGAGAAGCCAGTGTATGTTAAGAAGAATACAGTATTAGAGTGTCAGTCCTAATCATGAACTTGTATGCATGTCTGTCTAAAGAAATGGCAAGCCATTTTTTAAGAATATTATGAATTACATTCTGCCCTGCATTGAGATTTCACGGCCCACCACATCAACCATGCTTTTCTTCAATTTCCTTAGTCCCCATACCCTTCTAATACTAGCAAATCAAATGAAAACCTGATAGCTGGACTCACACAAAACTCCCTGCCTCCTTTTTCTCTCCTATCCTCCACAGAAAACAACTGTTCTTCGAAATCAGACCACTCTCTTCAGTTAACCTGCTCTTGAATCTCAGACAGAGATCCCACCCTCCACCTCAGAGACCAAAGGAAAGTCATCCCACGGGAGCCCCTCAGACCCTGGGGAGGCACATGTGGACACTGCTCTGGTTTCTTTGGCTATTTCGCCTATGATATTATCTACTGCTCTTCCTTCCCCATGTCAAATAACTTGTAGTGTCCTTCCAGTGTCCCCCTTTTTAGTGGATACTTCCCACACATAAGCAATCAGAAATCTTCCTGGATATATTTAAAACCCTTTCCTGATTCGGGTCTTACCCCTTCTTAGCAATCACATACCCAAATGAACTCTTCATTCTCAGTGTCAATGCATTCATTCCTTGCCCAACACATTTCCCATTTACTCCACTCTGAGTCTGTTCATTGCTCCAGTGAAATGACTTTCGGGAAATTCACTGGTAACTATTACTTCAGTACACAGCCAACTAGCTTTATCTTCTTTCTCCCTGAACTATAAGTTAGAGCGGGGTAGAGCTTCAAAGTCAGAGTATCTTAGTTCAGATCAAGACTTCAGGACTACTAGCTGTGTGGTTCTGGACAGCTTTGTTAATCTCCTGCTATTGGACTTTATGTGCAATGTGAACATTATAAAGGACTTACACAATAGAGTTGTGTTGGAGAGCAAATTGGAGAGATGATTTCTCATGAAGCACAGAATACATGTTGAATAAGTGCTCGTTTGGTTTATAATCTTCTTCCTCGATGAAGACAAGCCTCGGGCGATTCGGGCGATTATTCACATTATGTAACTGATAAAAGTGGAATCCCGATAGCCTTTTATTTTAAACTATCTTTTCAAGGATTTTTTAAAGTGTTTTTCTTAGAACTGGAAGATTCCTTCAAGACAGATGATATAGTAATTGCTGAACACTAAAATAAAGGTAATATTTCCTCCCAGGGAAATTGGACTACTTTGGTGGCAGCCTTTTTAAAAACACCGGATAGGGGTGGGAAACATGCTCAGCAGCTAAAAGCACTTGTTGCTCTTGAAGAGGACCTGGGTTTGATACCCATCACACATAAGGCACTCACAATCATCTCTAACTTTGTTCCAGAGGATCTGAAACCCTCTTCTGGCCTCCACAGCCAGGCACACATGCAGCGCACATACACACATGCAGGTGAAATACCCTGAACTCATAAAATAAAAATGTTAGAAATAAAATAATATACCAGGGATCCTCAGCTCTGAAGTCAAGAGCTGGGATATGAACTCACTGTGGGCAGCATTTAGCAAGAGCCAAATTTCACAACCCGGGTTCAGTGTGGACCAGCTCAAGGCACACATCCCTACAGTCCTCTGGATCTACCTCAAGAATTGCAAGCCTACTCTGAGAATTCTTGAATCCACAACCCTCCACCTTGTCAGCTCACAGGAAGGGAAAGTCTCTGATCTTTTGGCTCTGAAAACTGGACACAGCATCTGTGGTGGAACTTTTGCCACCACCTTATCCTCCCCATTTGACTCCTATGGCATCTGCATGGTAGCATTTCACAGAGTGCTGCCTCTCTTTATCATTCCTAATTCCACACAGCTCTCCATGGTGCTGAGGTCTGACCCCAAAGGTTCTCTTTCTGCTTGGCTTCAGCTATCAATGCAATGGCAAATCTAAACTGCCCAAGCCCTAGATCTTTCCCGAATGATAAAAATACATGCCTAGCTAAGTGCTCATATGACTATCCCCCAGAGGTTCCCAAAGTCAGCATCCTGAACACCAAACTTTCTAGTGAAGACTTGTCCCTGCTTTAGAATCTGTCTTCTGTCTAGGTGTCAGAGCTTTCTTCTCTTATTGTGGTTGTCACAGTACGGTGACTCCTCACTCACCTCACGATCAGCCATTATTTGTTACTTTCCTCAGTGTTTGTGAGAGAACAACGGATGAAACTCACTTAAGGAAGAAAGGGCTTTATTTGACTTGCAGTTTCAGGATACCATCCACTTTGAGGCATCGTGTGAGGCAACTGGTCACATTGCATCACAGGAGACAGATAAAAGCTGCGCCTAACCTGCTTTCTCCTTTATTCAGACTAGGTCCCCAGCCTGCAGAATGATACTGCCCACATTTAGAAAGGCTATTCCTTCCTTAGTTTGGACTTCTCTGGAAGCACCACTATAGGCATACTCGGAGATTTGTCTCCTATGCTGTTCTCAATCCAGCCACAATGAGAAGCAGGATTCACCATCATAGCCACCAAATCCATTACACCCCCAAGTAGACTCCCCATACAATTGTTTCTCACTGTTGATACCAATGTACCCACAAACAATGGTTACAGACTCCTAAACTGCCTCCTTCGATTCTTTCTTTCTCTGATTTATCACACTGAAATAAAGAAACAAAGAAGAATTCTTTAGATTTAAAGTATTATTTAAAACACATCGAAATGACTTACCATTGACTTTATGTCAAAGTCCAGTCTCTCAAATTGGTTTGCGAAGCCTGCATCCATACCCATCACTCATGTATCTTCTTTGGGTATTTCCTTCCTGAGGCATACTGGACTCTGCTTCCAATGTTCTGTTACTCCATGAAATGTTTTCACTGTTCCTCGCTAGAATTGCTGTGTCTCCGATATTTCATTAGACAATCTGTTTTTACATCTTCTTATCCACTAAGGTGAGAATTTGAAAATGGAAGAATTGCTAATTACTTTAGCATTTAATTGTGTGCTACGATGATAAATCTAAAAAGCAATCAATGCTTTAACACTGTTATGAAAGCAAAATGTCTGCCATGATGACTTTCATCTCGGTCCAAGGGAAAAATAGGAGTTGGTTATTAAGGCAAATATTCAGGCAATCAAAAAGTCTTTCATCAAAGTAATGAGATCTCCTGGTCACCCCGATATGTGTCTGAAATCATAGTAGTCCAATGTCAAATATACAAAAGGACTAAGTAATGTTGATAGCAATATTATTTTAAAAGATATAGTTGATTTTACTTCTAAGTATGACAGAGTATACAACTAGCCCATAGTAAGAACACGAACTCTTCCAGAAACAAGAAACTGCTCTTTGAAGACAGCAGAGAATAGTGAAAGACAGCTAAAGTTTCCAAGAAAAAAAAATCATGCTGAAGAACTAGAATTTCTCCAGAGATTTTAACTTAGTGTCTAAGGGTGTTTAACAGGTCCATTTTCTCTGCCAAATAAAGAAGAAGAAGAAGAAAAAGAAAAGGATAATTTTTGATTGTAGCAGAGAATATCCCTGACACGGCAGATATAAATGACAAAGAAAATCTACTTTTATTAAAGATGAGAATGTAACACACACACACACACACACACACACACACACACACACACACACACACAGCAAGGCACACAGAAAGCAGACCTCTGAGAAGCAGAAAGGGGCTCAGGAAGTCAATGTTCATCTTATCCTGGGTGGCTGGGGGATGTAAGGCTCTTGAGTGAGCTAGAATTGGGTCTTCCATCCTTAATTTAGGATTGGTCACTTTAAAGAGCAAAAGGTAAATTGTTAGGCCCACATTTCTGGCAAATCTATCCCAGCCCAGCCTTGAACGTCTTACTTTTATGGAACACATTAAGTAGTCTTAAATGTATGTTTTCCTGTGGGTATTGTACAATTATATTAAAGTTCAAACTTGGATTCATCAATATCTGTTAGTCTGTGTGTATTTATATTTATTTCCCTAATTTGGGGCCATATAGTTTACTTCTTGTCTATTTTGTAATTTTTTTTCTGAATGGTGGATGTGATATGCTGATAATTTTACACTCTCCAGATGACATTCTGTTGCTCAGGGGGAGACTTGACTTGTATTTGCCAGGCATAATTGACCATTCATGGTATTTTGTGCTCGCCTTTTTCTTGGTGTCTAGCCCGTTAGGGCTCTTCAGTACAGGTCTAGGTCATCCTTTCTGTCACCTCTCAATCAGTGGATCTTAAAGGCCTTATTCAATGCTGAGAAGTTGCCAATTTTCCTGTTTGACATTTTGGTCTCTTAAAGTTCTTTTCTGCTTCACTTCTCAGAAACTGCCCATTTATAAATGAAATTTAGGAAATGATAACTGTTTCCAGAAGCAATTTCATCCCGCTTTTAGGTTACACTTATTTGTGGTTCTCTTTTGCTTCAGCATCTTGGATCCTTGCTAGTCAGTCACTTCTTTTTCTCTCAGGTCTGAGGGACGGTTGCAAACCAAGACACCATTCCTTATGGGTATGCACCAATAACTAGCACTGAAAAGTAACAACGAAGGACTAGAAATTAGGCAGATTCCTGACAGGCAGGATGATAGGAAAAGGGGCCACAAATAGATGATAAAGATGACAAACATTTAGCTTTTTCTTCACCCTACAGACTTGACACACAGGCCCTGCACCTTCAAAGACCTGGGAGGCCTTTTCTTCTGCCAGTAGCCTTCCCTGTCTACAGATCTTCCAAGGATTCCAAGGACTAATGAAATAGTCAATCTCACTGTTCAGTACCACTGATAGAAGGAATCATATGCTTTGATGGTTCATCTTTGACAGGATCTGTCTATCTAGGAAACAAGGCTATGGACATGCTTATGAAGAACTAAGACAGGTTAGCCTCTGCTTATGTGTAGTGGATTATCTTCACTAGACTAATGTGGGTAGGAAGACCTTCCCACTGTGGCTAGCACATTCCCTGGGTTGGGATCTTGGACTGTGTTAAAAAAAGAAAGCAGACTATGGACAAGCATTCACTTATCATTGTTTGCTATTTGACTGCAGATACAATGTGACCAACAGTCCCTAATTCCTGCTGCTGGCATGGCCCAGTAGTGATAGGCTATCGCCTTGAAGTTCAAGTCAAGACAAACCCTTCCTGCCTAAATTGCTTTTGTCTTGGTATTGTATCACATCAACAAGAAAAGAGTTTAAAACATATGCCTCAACAACTGAGTGAAACCATACCTCAAAATAAAATAAAAGAAAGAAACAGCAGTCGGGGATATTTAGCATATAGCTCAGTAGTGGAACAATTGCCTATGATTCAATAATCATAGGAGGAAAAATAATGAGATATAAAAATTAAGTATATGAGCTTCAAGGAGGGTGATCACAAGAAAACTAAATTTTTAAAAATGTGTACATCATTCCAGGTGGTGGTATCACAAGCCTCTGATCCCAGCACTTGGGGAAGCAGAGGCAGGCAGATTTCTGAGTTCAAGGTCAGGCTGGGCTACAGAATAAGTTTCCGGACAGCCAGGGTTACACAGAGAAATCTTTTCTCGAAGAACAAAACAAAACAAAAACAAAGTGTTCAGCACTTGAACAAGTTCTTGACTTCCAGCTATGGGAAGCAGTTTACTGTGACTAGCAATGTTCTTCATGGTGAGAAGTTTGCTCTATGACCTCATTGCCTACCACTCTCCACCACATGCATGAACATTCTTTTTACTCTTAGAATAAAACCATGCCTATCTCTGCCCTATGTATATGGCTCCAGTTATTTGGAATATACTGCTCTACAGAACACAACATGACCAACGTCATCTCATCATTTACAGGCAGATCTTAACCCCCAAAACTAATTGGCTCCCTTGCCCATCTCTATCATGTCACACTAATTTGTTCACAGCCCTTCCAGTATTTAATGGCTGTTCCTTTGGCTGCTTGTTCCTTTTTATTGAGTTGTTCTCTCAACCTACTCTTCATGGGAATTAAGATACTGATTGTCTTGTTTGCCATCATGTTTCAGTGCTTACAAATATTTAGTATGACATGTAGTGCACACTCAATACTGCTTGGATAAACTAAACTGTAGGTAGATATGCACACCACTAATTGCATGACCTAATGCTGGTGGCTGTCTTTATTTATTTGTTTATTTATTCTCAGAAAGATATACTTGTCTTCTGTACCATTCAAGTACTATGCACTTTTCCACTGGCTTTACATCTTTACTATTACCTACGCTTGTGCTATCTGAATTCATGTATCTTTGGAGATGCATTATATCTTACATCTTACACTTAATTGTTTTATGCATTACTTTCTCAAAATTAGCTCAGTTATTTGCTTCTATATAAATACAGAAGTCACTTTTCTACTGTTATAACTGAATAACACAAACTTGTAATTTATAAAAAAAAAATGGGGGTCCTTTCAGTTCGTGGATCAAGAAACCAGGTAACCCTGCAGCATGGCAATGGAAACTCCATGCCTGGGAAAGGAAATCACATGTCAAGGTAGAGTCAGCATGCTAACTCAGGCCTCTCTTGCGGTTCTCAAGAAGCCACAACTAATGCTAACATGAGGAAACCATTCCAGTGATAGCAATAAGCCTGTAACTCCTTGAAAATAGAAAGTTTTTATATTGTACCACATAACATATTAATGAACTCTATCATTTAACCTACAGATTGGATGGTTACAGGATCTACTATGAATTGAACATAAGAGATTAAAAATGAAGACATGGTGACAATATATACAAATTAAGAAAATTTACTGATAATAGAGCAGAGAATAATGCTCTTTGACCATTCAGGGTTTATTGCTGCAATCCCTCATCAAGATTCTCCTTGTTGGAAGGGTTCTGGGGGTCATTTTCAGTTCAATTTTCTCTATATTGAAACAAATGTGGTCTAATATTCTGGTGATTGTTCGAGTCTTCGACTCACTTCTCTTTGGTGTCTCCCAAACTGAAGTACTCTACTTGAACCAGAAGGGATAGATTGTAGTGACTGGTATTTCCTACACAATCTGAAACCCAGCAGGCCTCTCAAGTTTACTTAATTAAACCTAAATTTCCCCCAAATCCTTTCTAGCTGACCTAGTCCAGATTGATCTGCTTCCAGAACTTTCTGTGCATCCCTTTTAGTTCCTGATACATTGAGTAACAAATAACTCTTCTGAAAATGTACACTGAATACTTGTTTAATTTACCAAGGCAATTTAGATTTTTAAGTGTAAAATATTAATGTACACAGAATCCATAATAAGATAAATGCTTCAACCACTTATAACTAAAAAATGCAGGTCTTATGAAGAATAGTGGAAAGCAAAGTATAACAGATCCAAGAAACTAAAGTCTAAGGAAAATAAAAGCTTTATGGGGAACAAAAACAAAAGCAGACTGACCACCACTTTAAAAATTGAACACAAACAAAGAGTGTTTACTGTAGTTCTCAAAGGAAAAGTAAATTGTTTATCAAAAGCAAAGATTATTCAACTTTATTGAAGCAACAAGTGCAGGATTACAAAACAACATAATCGTCCCTAGATACACAGTGGCAGGAGACACAGCATAAAAAGAAAATTGAGATGTGAGAAATGAGAGCTCACTGTACATCTGTGCAAAAAAAAAAATAAGTAAGAGAAAAAGGAAGCAAGAAAGTAAGGGGGGGAAACATCATTTACTGAAGAGTGAAATACAAAATAGGGAGAAGCAGATAGAGAAGAGAAAGCCCATTTCTCTCAAGTGCAAAGAACAAAAGCAAACATACCTGAAGTGGAACAAAAGGAAACAATTTGAAATCATATGAGTTGCCCGGTACAAATAAACGAAAAGATTATGGATACACGTAGGCTAGGAATTGAGGTAGAGAGAAGTGCCTGAGAAGTGTAAAGGGACTTGTAATAGCCCTGGAGGACTTCATATGGCTGGAAAAACAAACTGAGATACAAAGGTAGAGGATCATCTGCTGACAAGATGACAGCTCTCTCCAGCCCAAAATGAGAATGTAGCTACAGCGATTCATATATCAAAGAAATTATAATGCCTAGAAAGTCAAGCAAGCAGTCAGACATCCAATATGGTCAAGACAGGGGCATGAACCTCTGTGACAGTGCCAGGGAGGGTGAACTAGACTCCAAGACAGTGGCAGTAACATCACAGTGTAGACAGAGAGAATAGCAGGAGGCCGGTGTAAAATGAAAACTGAAGATCAACCTAAGTCTCTCAGTAGCAGAATTAACATTTCAGAGTTCTAAGAAAAGTCCGAATGAGATACAACCAATATAGAGTATATTTAAATAAAGCCATTTAGGATGACAGAGAAGAGCTTAAGGAAAGGAAGAAATAAATGGAGTCATGTGGAATGCAGAAGACCTCTTAGACACAAGGGTGGAAATGTCTTTCAACTCTAGTCAAGAATGATGCCTCTGCGCAACAAGGAGACTTGAGGGCCAGACGGCCCAACAAGTAAAAAAGATACTTTCTGAGAGCCAGCCTAGGTCTGCCTGATGGTCTTAGCAACAGCCTCTGAAACATGATCTGGAGATGACCTGGACCAATGAGAGACAGCCATGTCACACCAGCAGATGCATATTCATCAGACCTCCCCACAGGGTGGCTTGGAGGGTATATAAGGCTGGCCTCTTCCTGAATAAACTGAGCTTGTTGTTTCGACACTGTCCCGGAGTCTGTGTGGTTTGACTCTGTGCCTACTTGGCCCCCGCCGGCAAAGGGAACAACAGCAAGGACCCTGCTTCACAAGAGTACAGAAATACAGCATCCCATGCAAATGCCAAAAAGACTCTGCATCCTCAATGGGGGAAATAAACCAACTGGAGAAAGTTGACTTGAGTAGGCAAACTATAGACAAAAGAAAAAGGTGAAACATGAGTATTTGACACATGTAAGGACTCCACAAAAGAAATGCCTATGAAGCTTAATACATTAGACAGATCTGTGAAGAATAATAGACTAAAGAAAAAATGGGAGCCATTTTTGGATAAAGAGAATTTTTCTCTCTCCCATTACAAATCCAACTCACTGCAAAGGGTGATAAATTTTTAAATTTTAAAAAAATGAAAATAAGAAAATTCGGTGACTATTGATGTTTGATCAAGTATAGAATGCATCTTGTGTCTTCATGTGTAAAAATAATCACTCAAATTAACCAAACGCAATGTTTATGTATCAAAAATCATCATGAGGTAATATACAGAGTAACTTACAACACGTGCTTTTACAGCCTACATGACAAAGAGCTACCAATTTTAATACAACCTCTCTCCACAATGAAGAAAAAAATCAATGGTGGAATGGGTCATTCACAAAAGAAGACCCACAATAGTCCAGAATGCTTTTTGAAAACTCAAATTTATTTTTACATCAAGAAATGTAAATGTTCTAGTAGCCTGTCACAAGAATCAGCTTCAAAAAAACATTTAAAATGACAAAACCATAAGGAAAACCCTGTAATATCAAATGTTCTGCAATGAATGGGCACATATAACTCTGAGTTCTTGCAGATAAAGGTGCTACTATCTGAAAAAAAAGTAGGAAGCACATATCATAGATTAGAAATTAAATCCAAGGAAGAAATCTTCCTTAGGTAGAAAATAAGCCAGGCCTGGCACTGCAGCCTATAATCTCCACTACTTTGGAAGCTGAGGCAGGATCACAAATTCAAGTATTCCCTGGACTACACTAGAGTTCAAGGCCATCCTAGGCAAGTTAGTGAGATCCTGTCTCCAAATTAAGAGTTTACGAGGAGACTGAGTCTAGAACTCTCAGGTAAAGTACTTGCCTGGCATGTGTGACTCTAAGTTTAGTCCTTAGTACAAGAAACAAATGAATGTTATTTAGTAAAGATAATTACAGAATTTTATGAGATGACACATGAAGGGCTCCAGTGTGGAAAGGATGGCAAATAGATTTGTAAAGACTGATAAAGAGGATCACGAGCACTGACTTTCAGAGACATGTTGTTTTAAGTGTCACAGTGGGTTTCAAAAAGAAAGAGATGATTCTTTAAGTAGGTTCATATACATCTAAAAAGAGTCAATAAAATGTAAATGTGAATATGGCTACATCTATGTTAGAGAGTGTTGGGGTCCTGTCAAGTTACACCTACTATCAGGAAAGATGCTGAAGAGGGCATGAGGAAACAGAGAAGATCTGGAGTTCTCCAAAAATGTCCCACATAGGAAGCACAACTGTAAAATCATTTGGGTGACAGAAAGTGCAGAGTCATTATGGTAACACAGCTCTTGGGCGTTTATGATCACTATTACTGTTCAATAGAGGGAATTATCTATAGACCATGTGCATGAGAAGGATGACAGCATGATGATGAGTCCAAACATGCTACCTTCCTGTGGGGGGACAAGAGGGAAGTGTTGTTTCATTGTATACTGTAGAATGTGTGTCCTCTAGAGAGTCCTTCACAGCTCTCCTTGTCTGGACTCATACATTCATCTTGTACTTGTTACAGACAAGAGAAAACAATAGTGTATACATGTATATAGAGAGAAAGATAGGTGCGTGTTAAGGTGTCCGTGAGTTGAGAAGAAATTTGAAGGGAAACAAAATCAAAGTTAAAATAGGAGGCAAATGAGAGTAAGCTGTCTCATCTCAGAGAGAAGTTGACTCATGAGAAGAGTGAGGAGAAAGGTGTCCTTCTCTGGAGAAGCTGCCTTTTAAAAAGTATAAATGGGAGCTACAGCCCAAGGAAAGAATTTAATGTGTGCTGTGTGGTTAAATCCTGGAGGAGAGGACTAAGGAAGAATAAAAACACCTGGAAATCACAGCATGGTTCTGAAGTACAAGAATATAAAAAGACCCTTCAAGTCATCCAACAGCAAATTTTCAAGTGTCCGTGTTCTTAAGTGATTTGGGTTTGGATAGGGATTGTGGGTGGCAGAGTTATTGCCTAGACTATCCAGACCCCTGGGTTCAATTCCTAGCATGTCCCTTAACAAAAATAAAATTGAATAAGAATTGTAAAAATTATACTCTGAAATAACCATAGAGGTAAAAGAACTTATCTTGGCAGATGGAAGGAAATCTTCATGAAATAAGGCTAAGGTGTCATATTTTTATAAGGTAAATTGTACCATTTGGTTTGGTGTGTCAACTTGACACAAGCTAGAGTCATCAAAGAAGAAGGAGCCTCCGCTGAGGAAATGCTTCCATGAGACCCAGCTGTAAGGTGTTTTCTCAGATAGTGATCAGTGGAGGAGGGACCAGCCCATGGTGGGTGGTGCCATCACTGGGCTGGTGGCCCTGGGTGCTATAAAAAAGGCAGGCTGAGCAAGTCTGTAAGCAGCACCCCTTCATGGCTGGTACATTAGCTCCTGCCCCCAGGCTCCTGTCCTGCTTTACTTCCTGTCCTGACTTCCTTTGGTGATGAACAGCAATATGGAAGTATAAACTGAACAAACACTTTCTTTTTGGTCATAGTGTTTCATCACAGCAGTAGAACCCCTAATTAAGAAATAAATCATGATATAAAAAATAGCAATGTCATGGGACAGGGGAAGGGAATCAAATAAAGGTGGATGGAAGAGACGGGAGCAGGGATGCATGGATAATTGGGGGAAAGTCTGAGATCCTTAGAAAATGATAAGAACCACTCTTCGGCAGCTCATGAAGAATGATAATTATACTACACGATCCTCACAATATAGATCCTATAAAATGTAAAATCCCTCCCAAAGTATTTCCCCATGGGTATCCCAACCATATAGCTAACTTCATGTTCTTATGCTTTGGTCCTCATCAACTGCAATCCATGACTTCCTCTGAGGTTTCTGAGCACATCTGGCCCATTGGATTTTCTGTTCCCTTCATCTGAACTTCTTTTTAGCCAGAAACCAACATACCTGACTTGTCCCTTAAATGCCACTGTCCTAGTGAGGACTTCCTGGACTTTTATCTAAGTTGCAGTGTCTCTCCCCCAGTGCACACACTGGAATACACATGCACACATTTCCTATCATCATCACTTCTTTCTGCCTTCCCCCAATAAGGACTTACCACTATGACTTATACCTTACTTCTTCACTTATTTTTTTGTTCTCCTTGTCTAAGATATAAGATTTAGAGAGGCAAACCTCTTCATTTCTATGTTAAACTGCCAGTCACGGAGGCAAACGCTGATGAGGGACTGGGGTTATACCAAAGTGTACTTAAGGAGAAAATGAGTTCCCTTTGCAGTACTGAAGGTGATGAGGACAACTGTTCAGAAATACTTTCCGAACCAAGGGAGAGAGGATGCTGCGTTCTCAGGCAGAGTTGTTACAAATGGAGACACGCGGGTAGAAAACCTGGCAGGTGAAAAAAGAGGTTAATAAGTATGATTTGTATTGCATGATTCTATTTTTATTTATCTTACTAAAACAGGGCCTTATGCTGCAAATGCTGGCCTCAAACTCACCGGGCACCATTTTTGAAGTGCTGAGATTACAGAAACACACCACCATACCACAATATGTTGCCTAATTGTGGAGACAATTAACAATTAGAACTGCCATGAAGGACAAAGAAGAGCACTGTGATGATTTAAAGGAAATGGTCACACATTTAAGATGAGCAACCACCATGAGAGGACCAGCTAGGCTTAGCATCGGGGGCTTGTCACATCCCTGCAGCATAGTGCTGGGTTTGGCTGAATCTTGGAATACTGAGGGCTATGTCACTGTGGAACATGGGAGGGAAGACAATGCATTTCACTAAGGGCACATCAAGAAAAAGTCAGCCTAGCCAGTTCATGACAACAAATGACTAAGTACGGGTCAGGTAAATTGCAGCCCTACAGAGCTGTTTATATGTTCGGATAACCACGGATTATTTCATAAGAAATCCCATTTGTCCAAAAGCTCAGACATGAAATTACACTCCACTCAGCAGTCAGCATGCAGTCTTCTTTGTTCTGGAAAACAGAATTCAGAGCTCTGCCTTGCTCCTCACGAACTCTGAGTAACTCTTTGCCTTATGCAGTAATGAATGTGAATGAAGAGGAAATAATAACATGTGTTTCAATAGAAGGCAAAGCAGCAGTGACCCCTTTGGAATGTCAAGCTTATAAAAAAAAAAAAAAAGACTCGTGGTGCCGAAAAGTAAAAGTCAGTTTTATGCATTAAGAAAAAAGTCAAATGTGTCTGAACTAGAGGAGGTAGAGGTGTCTCTTGTTCCCCTAAAGTAGTGTGACCTCCTAAAGTGAGGATCTTGGTGGATGCATGCGATGAAGAAAGGAAATAAGTGGGCACCATGGGAGGTGAAAAGGTATACCAGGGGCACATAAATCAGCCATGGTACAGGAACAGACGGAGGAAGCTTCGCACATCTGCACCGAGAAGAAGAGCCATATGCACCTGTAGCACATTGGGGAAAAATACAACAAACTCAGGCAAAACGACAGAAAGATGGCTCACAGGGGATGGCTTATAAAGATGCTATTATAGATCCTGGGTCTCCCTGGAAGGGAATTCAAGGCATCTGGATCACATTGGGAACAGATGAAGCATATGGGGGAAAGGTGCTCTGGAGTCAACAGAGACATCTGTGGCGGGGCAGGAGGACTGGAGGAGGAGCTGGAAGAATGGATGTGCTGATAAGTGCTGTGAGCATGGAGGGTGCTCTTGGGAATGCTGAAGAACAGTAAATATTCTCGAGTCTTCTGGGAGAAAGTGAGGTGCTTTGATCTCATGGATAGAAATGTAAACAATTGTCAGGGCAGCACTGGCACAAACGGATCCTTAAGGACTTTGTCAAAAGGGGGAATAATAGTTTAATAAGAAGAGAAGCTGATGTGCCTTGTGCATTGGTGATAGCTGAAGAGCAGAAACCCTGCCCCAGCTGCATTCTGAACACATGGAAGGAAACACAAGAAAGAGAGTCAGAGCGGAAGGCTTATTTTGGGAAAGAGAAAAAGAAGAGACGTGCTTACGAAAGAGAAAAGAATCCAAAAGTAAACTCTGAGATGCAGCGACAGAATGCAACTGGAGAACTTTGAAAATAGTGTCTAAATAGTGTCGTCTGTGGGCTCTCCTGAGAGAAATGTCAACAGTGCATTCCAAAGAAACATGGGTAATGTGGATATAATTCAGTTCTTCTAGGATAGGGCAGCTAAGACTCTGTTACTAAGTGTCCTATTTACCTATTTTTAAATGGTAAAAAATAAAACATTTAAATCAGAGTATCCATGTATGAGTTTCATAGAGAAATGAGATTCTTAATATATTTTTAATTGAGTTATAATTACTTCACTTATCCTCTTCCCTTTCCTCCCTCCAAGTCATCGCATGCCCCCTCTCACACTTTATCAAATTGATGGCCTTTTCTCCTTTTATTATCGTTGTTATAGATAGAGGGTAGATAGAGAATAGATAGATGATAGATAGATAGATAGATAGATAGATAGATAGATAGATAGATAGACAAATATATGTGTATGACTTAGGGACTTACCTCTTTTCACTTGTCAAAAGGGAAATCATCAACCCTAGTACTAGAAACCTATCCAACTATCTAGGGATAGTGAAGTCATGATCTTAGAAGAGAGCTTATTAGCACCATGTTACTAGACCAACATGATTCCTACATACATTCTGAAACTTTTCCTTGTACCCACAGGTAAACATATGTATCCCCCCTCATCAAAAAAGTTCCTCTTTACAGCTAATGGAGAACATTACTAGAAACCACAACTAGACTCAACGCAGAGATCAGTGGATCTACCTCCAAAGCATATATCTACAACACAATTCCTGTACATCTTAGAAGAGAGAACAGAAAGATTGTAAGAGCCAGAGGACCAGAAAATGAGTTTCGTATAATAGTTACAAGTTGACATACCACCTTTACAGAAGAGGCAGACAATTCTGAAATACAGAGCCAATCATTTGCATAGAATATGAATAAATTTGTTTAAGATAAAATAGCATTGGCACAGTTTAAGTGACTGTGCAAAGTTGTTTTTTGTTGACTTGACACAAGCTAGAGTTATATGGGAAAATGAATATTAATTGATAAAATGCCTCCTTCAGATTGCCGATAGGCAAGTCTGTAGGACATTTTCTTAATTAATGATTGATGTTGGCAAACCTAGCCCATAGTGGTTGATGCCACACCTGGGCTCCGGGTTCTCAGTTGTATAACAAAACAGAGCAGATTGATCTACCCATGATGAGTAATCCAGTAAGCAGTGCCATTCCAGGGAATCTGCTTCAGTTCTTGCCTCTGGGTTCCTGCTCTCACTTTCTTCAGTGGTGGACTAAGATGTGGAAATATAATCAGAATAAATCCTTTTCTCCCCAAGTTGTTTTGGTGACAATGTTTTATCAGAACCATAGAAGCTCTTAACTAAAAAATATGGTACCAGGAGTGAGGTACTGCACAAACCTCAACAAGTGTAGGAGGATTGTGGAAGGAGTTTGGAACTTTGAACTGGAAAGGCTATTGAGTGTTCAGAGTTTAATGAACAATTGTGCAATCTTGGAAGATAATAGGTAAAAAGCAATGCATGCTATGAAGCCCTGGCTTTCAGAGAGAAGTAAAGACCCTACCAGGGCTGTTGAAATAATATTTTGAATTAAGTGTACAGTTCTGGACAAGTGGGGCTAAAGAATCAGCCATGGTTAACAAGAGACAATCACCGCTAAAGTGAAACCTTTGTATTTCTGGGACAATTTATCCTGGATAACTGGAGCTGAGAAATTAGTAGTGATTAGGAAGAGACAGTATCATTGAGGGTCATAAATCTGATAGTATTTTCTCAGGGTCAATATACATGAACTATGATCCATGTGGGGCTAAAGCTGCATTTCATACTGGTAGCTCACTTAGTAAAATATAAGAGTCACCAAGGTGGTACTTGTTTTGAAGGCATGAAATATAATGATATTTTAATTAGGAACACTAGCATATACACTAGTCATAAAATATTATTAGATCATAGTAAGGTCATGGAGAATGGGTGAGGTTTGGGATTGTGTGGCTCGATTGGAGTCCCTGAAGAGAGACCAGGAGAGGTCATTAATTAAAGTGTATCCTCTATTGCATTAGAAGACCTTTGACTGAAGGAATCATTGAGAGAAGTTGAAGCTTAGCATCATGTGTTAGTGTAAACGTCTTGGAAGAGAACCCAGGAGAGGTTGTTGGTAAAGGTTTCTATCCCCATGATGTCTCCCTCTATCATGGTATCTCTTTCATTGCTCTCCCACTCCATCTCTGCTCCAGCTCAACCATCCTATTCCCTTATGTTCTCATCCCCCATTCTCTAAATCTTTTATTTATTTTACTTACCAACCACAGATCCCCCTTTCATCCCTCCTCCCACTCCCTCCAGCCACCCCCCCCCCTCATTCCACTCCTCATCTCCTCCTCTGCTAAAATAAGGCCTCCCATAGTGAGTCAGCAAAGCCTGGTATGTTCAGTTGAGGCAATTCCAAGCCCCTCCTTCCTGCATCAAGGCTGTGCAAGGTGTCCCACCATAGGTAACAGGTTCACAACCTCCTTTTTTCCACTTCCCATCTACAACTCATATGTAATTGTCCTGCTTGTGCTTCTTCAACAATACCAAATTATTGTTAAGGTTTATTGCCCCATGACTTAATACTCTACAAACACATGCCATACCATCTGTCAGGAACCTCTTCTTTCCTGTGTACAATAAACTATCATTTGACTTACCACCTACTCAGGATCCTCCTTCTCCATGAAGCATTTCCCTACATCTTCACTTAACCATCACTTCCTCTATCTATCTATATATTCTTACTTCTATAAATATCAAACTGGAATTTAATGAGCCTCCTTTTTGTGAAAGTGAATTGTAATCATTTTATTTCTGTCTTGTCTGTTATAATGCTGTCTTATATATTAAAATGTTGTTCAGACTCAGTTTACACTGTTTCATTTTGGACACATATGGCATGAGTTAGTTTGTTAAAATTAATATGGTAGAAATAGGACTGTACTAAAAAGGGCAAAAGGATAAAAATAATATAGAAGATGATACTTGTGACAAAAAGTAAAATTAATGATAGTAGTTACTGTGTCATGAGGTAGAAAGAGCAAAATGTAGTGGTCTTCGCATCTTGTCAAAGTCATGACTTGTTCATATTTTAGTAAGCAAAAGAATCTAAAAATATGCATAAAAATCATGAAGACTCCTGTGAGAAAATCCCTATGCATATTTACCTTCAACAATATGCATATTGCTGTGTTACAGAATAAACAATGATAGACTGCCAAAATCATAGGGAATAGCTAAGCAGCTGCTGACTGTTAGAATGGGAACAAGTAATGCACTCTTCCTGATGTACCAAACACAAAAGAGGAGGTTATAGGGTCACAGAAGAAGTGAAATGCAGGAACTCTGAAGTACACCAAGTCCATAAGGGAGCTTCAAGTTATAAGGAATCCCAACCACTCCTATTGGAACACAGTCCAAGAGCGGCATCATGTGAGAATTCTGAGTGCTTCTGAGAAAGCTCCCAGTAAACAAAACAAGAACCCTGTGAACTCAGTTTCTTCCAAACACAGAATTGTTCTTAGAATGTGTTTTCATGCTCCTCCCAGATATAGTGGATAGGAGTGAGTTTATTTCAGCTGTTATTCATGTGCTTCTATGGAAAAACATTATTTTGCCATGTGTGGATTGTCCTTGTGATGAAACAATTTACTCATGATTATTCTTCACCCTCAGAGTGTAAGTTTCCTGATGCTCTGAATAAAGCTGGCTATTGCATGAGACTTTAGTCCACCTCATTGTTAGGCCCTGCTCTCCCAGGTTCACACTACCAACTAAAGTGGCAAACACATATCAATATATGTTAAGTATGGGATTTATAAATATTACAAAGAAAAGAGGATAAATATTATTTACCCTAACTAAAATGGCAGTTCATCTGCTGGACAAGAGGAAACATTGGTATAATATGTTATTAAAAGGAAGGGGTCATGATTCCATTAAATCAGAACAGAAAATAATTATTTTCTAAACTTTAATACACCTGAATGAAAATTCTCTATTTCAATATAAATGAAAAAATTAGTCCTGGGTCCCCACAATGAATGATAGAGATAACATAAAATGACCTCCTGAAGGAAAAGTGCTGCTTCTGGGGAGCCAAAGGAAATGTGGCCAGAGGTGAAGAAAGGAAGCCAGCACACATGGGAGCAAGCAATGAAGATGAAGATCTGACCTTTGTTGAATACACAGTACAGGGTGTCGGTCCAACTGTTCAATGACGGTGACTAGGGTCCAAGTATTGAACTTTTCTAGACTTATGAATGACACCTTGTTCAAACCACCACAGATCCCTAGATGAAGGACAACACTCACAAAAGATTAAACTCTGAATAACCCTCAAAACAAACACATTAATGAGTAAGGCATGTGGACTCAAGAAAGGAATTGAACAGTGAGAAATATCTGTTACCTCAAGCTCAACCATGATTCCACAGTGAAAGTTTAGCTAAGGAAGGACTTCAAAGGCATCTCTATTTCTCAGATCTCCTTGCCCGTAGGAGTGATCATGGAGTAGACGTTCAAGTTTGACTCTTCAGACCTGAGATTTAAAAAAACAGAAAAGTGCCTACCCTGTGCTCTCTTTCTTGCCTTGCATCTTTGGATGATTAGAAGTAATTTCTAACATGACCCTAGGAGATGAGGATCTAATAAAGAGATAAAGAATATGGATTGCTTTTTCATCACATGGAAGAAAATGGCCTGCCAACCTGAAATTCAACATGGGCTGTCACAGTTTAAGACCTTAAGTTAAGGCCAATGATCTGTGATGCACTGATGTACAAATTGAGATGACTTCAGGGGTATGAAGGTATGTCTTCATCCCCAGTCAGCTCCTAAGCTAACTACCTCCTTACCGGAGAGCAGGCATACTCTGCTTCTCCATTCCTGTTCAGTTATTCAAACAAGTTAACCACATTCTTACATGTGTGAGTGCATTACCATCTCACTACCCAAAGCCTGCTTCCCACAGATCTTGCTTGCTTACTCTGTTCCAGTTCCAATGAGCAAGCCCCATGTGGAACTTTGTAACATGTGGCATCCATTTCTTCCAGAGACATACATGTCTGTCTGGGATCAGATGTTTGTTTTTGACTGTCTTCATGACCCAAGACATCCTTCACTAGTGCAGTAAATAGCAAACAATTAATCCAAAACCTGTGTCTTGATTTTTCTACCTGGCCAATTATAAGAGAAACTCTGAGATGCTAAACTGTGCGTTGATAGATCTTGAAAGCCCTCCCAGGGATTCCACTGAGTGTCTGGACTTGGGACCTGCTGTCCTAAAGAAAACACATGTCCTTCGTGCTTATCACACCATTGGGAACTATGCGAACAAGAAGGGACATTAGAATGGTGAAGGAAGAAGTTAAAGTTATGGATTCCTGAAATCATACTGGGTCCTCAAACCAGTTGACTTTATATAACTTCCCAAAAGTCTGACTTTTTCCAATGTGTTTTACATCTGCACAGTGACCAAGCATATACCTTAACTAAAACCCAGACTTCAATCCTGATTCCATCACTGCCACAATGGATATTTTGTGATGAAGAAATTCTTTAACTTTCCCTCACTTGGCCTACTTATCTTTAGAAGTAGACCCGATTAGTATTTCTCTGTGTCACTTTTAGGAATTATTTTAAAAACTAAATATTCAGGAACAAGTGATAAAAATACATTAAGAGGGCCAAAATTTGAACCAATTTACTTTGTTTCAAATCAACAAAAATCTTACAAATGAGATAAAGAAATCCAGTCCCAGTGAGATTAAGAAATTTTGCCCAAGTCAGATAGGTGGTAAGTGATTAAGATGGTATATTTTAACCCAAAAAATTCAGCCTCCCATTCTGTGTTTTAGATCAATTATGCTATACTGAGTATCAGTTAAATATGAATTAATATATGAAAACACATATTCCTATATGGTTATCACTCTGATGATGTTTAAAGAAATCTCTTTTCTTTCTGCCTCTTTAATTGTCATTGAATAAACCTGCTTACACACACACACACACACACACACACACACACACACACACACACCACATAAACATTTGTCCCTCCAAACAAGAGATTACTAACAGGATGGTTTTTCCAAATAACCATTTATATGGTTTAAAATATATTTATATATTTATAAAATAATAAAAATTATTTTCCAAATAATTTCTAGGAGAAATGCAAGAACAGAAAATCCCAATGCATTAAATGGGTTTATAAAATCTTGCTCACATGCCTTAAATCCCAGCACTCAAGAGGCAGATGCAGGTGGATCTTTGTGAGTTTGAGGCTAGCCTGGTCTACAGAGTGAGATCCAGGACAGGCACCAAAACTACACAGAGACACCCTGTCTTGAAAAACCCAAAAATAAATAAATAAATAAAATAATAGAAAAGTAGACAACCAATTTCCTCCACCAAATCCTCAATATGCAACCCCCAAAGTACAAGGCAAATTTGCATCCACCATCTCAACACAAAAGCTAGCACATAAAAACATAAGGGAGTTCACTGGAGATACAGCAGCACAGAAAAAATGCAATCAGTAAACTTAAGTAAAAAACAACAACCATAAATAAAAGTACACAGTCCTGAAAAAAAAATGAAATGTGGATGCCCCAAGGATATAAAGATGTCACAAATGGAATGCACGCTGGAAAAAGATGTCCCTCCCTAAACACATTAAAGGGAAAGACTGTCACACACCAGACTCATAGACAGGAAAAGATGTCCTGGTGGGGCAGAGTGAGGAGCGTACTCCTAGAGCAGATGGTGATGAAAGATGAGACACTCGAATACAAAGGAGGAGAGTGACTGACCCATGTGTCATAAAAGATGACACACTTGAGATGCTGAGAGGAAAAGACGACTTATCAGAGAAGTTAGAAGGTGAAAAGGGAATGCTTTACCATCACAGAGACAGCTGTTGTCTTGCGAATCGCTCTTCTGAGTCAGCTCTGGCTGCCTCTTTCATGTTGGCGGGTGGGCCACAAGAATTATAAGGAACCCTCCTGAGATTGTCTGTTCTTACTAGTATTTCCCTAGTTTCTCCTGATCACATTTAATAATTCATCAGGACAAGATTTCCAAATCTACTAATAATAGCAGTATAATTTTTATTCCTAGAAGCAGAAAGAAAAATCAGAAAATACCCAAGCTAGTCTAAGAACATACATGTGAAGGCAGTTTCCTTGAAGTAGTGCTGTGAAGTTCTTGCCACTGTGGCTTTAAGATACTGATGATCTGACTGTTTTTTCATCCATGTTATATACATAATGTTCGCTGCCAAGAAAATCCATCCTAAGAACTAACTTCTTAAAAATTGTCTGAGCTTAGACTTACTATGAAAGCAGAAAAAAACTCATGAGTCCAAGGCATACAAAATCTTCAAAAATCCAGGCCCCGGTGATTTCCAAAGAATTTTTTTATTAAACTGAATAATAATAGATGTCTATCTCATAAAATGCTTCAATGGATACTTTAATAAATCAGATTTCTCCTGATGGCTGGGAAGGAACTGGTGCTGATCTGAGCTTATGTACTAAATGTGGCAAGTAGCCAGAGCCTGAAAATTTGTAGATGCTTCCTGCTTTGAACTCTCTGTTTCAGCACCAAAGCAGGAAGGAGGTATGGGCTCTGTCTCCACTCCTTATAGGTTGGGTCATTGCAGACAAGTCACTTACCTTCTCTTATCTCTTTTACTTCCTCTGCGATATCAGGATATAAACAGTACAGATACTGTAAGGTGTTCTTAAGGACTAAGCAAATTAAATCTGGAAAGCTCACCAAATAGGGTTTTTACATTCATACTTGATATTACAATCATCACGCATGACCTATCATAAAGGTGTCCTTAGCTATTGCCTGGATATATCACAAGCCTAAATAAACAGTACATTTATGATTCCTAAAAATCAAAATGTCTCCCATCCAATTACTAACAAGGACCAACACTGTTTAGCATCTGAGATCAGACTAGATCTGGCATGTTCAGGGCAGTATTCACTTATATGAGGATATTAGCTGTTAGGTCAATGGTAACCAAGCCACAGTCCGTAGAACTACAGAGGGTAGGTATAGAATAAGAGACTGGAGAGAACAGATAGTTCTCATTAGGAAAAAGAAATAGAATGGATATTTACAGATGGATGGATGAGGACGTCTGGAATGGAAGGATCAAGTCGGAGTGGGAAGGAGTGACGGAGTAGTAGTAGGAGGGAATGTGGGGAGGGACAACTAAAGTTAAGGGGTAGCGTAGAAACCTAATAAAGCAGAAACCTCCTAAAATACATGCACATATCAAGACGATCTAAATGAAGTCACCAAATAATGGGGGAGACAGGACTCAACTGGCCATCTCTTGTCACCAAATGAAACTTTCAGTCTGGACTTAGATTACATATAATTGAGTTGTTGGCCAAAAGGGCCCTAAGGGAATCCCAAAACAACCCAGGCTGTTCCCAAGACTATAGACTGATCTCTACAAACTGATAGTAAGGTTGCCAAAGACAACACCTACACAACTCACTGAACATGAAGATGCAAAGCTGGTACCCACACAGAGCCTTCACCCTTACATTCCAGTGTCTTTGTTACATGAAGTTACCCTAAGAGAAATGTAAACACCAAGCCAACCACAAACCTTTTACCTACAGTGGTATACTACATGCAGGATATGCTAGGGCAATGGTGGCACAAAGCTTGTGGGAATAACCAATCAATAACTAATCTGACTTAAGTTCCATTCCACAAGATGGAACCCATACCCAACACTGCTTGAATAACCAAGAACCTGAGACTAGATAGCCCAGGGACCTAGGAGAAAGCTACATAATACTGGTCTAAAAGAAAGGAAGGAGGAAAAGAAAAAATGTGTTGTACAATGTTGTTTTAAGGTGTGTTACATTTGTTTATGCTGTGAAACATTTCTTTAATATGCAAATATGTATTGTATTCTTTTATGTTGCACTTGCTTAATTCTATGAAGCTGTGTTACTTTGCCTGTCTAAAACACCTGATTGTCTAATAAAGAGCTAAATGGCTAGTAGCAAGGCAGGAGGAAGGATAGGTGGGCCTGGCAGGCAGAAAGAATAAATAGAAGGTGAAATCTGGGGGGGAAAGAGGAAGAAAGAACAAAAGAACAAGGAGAGGATTAGTCACCGAGCCACACAGCCAGTCACAGAGTAATAGTGGTAATAGAAGTAAGAGAAAAGTAAAAGCCCAGAGGCAAAAGGTAGAAGGGATAATTTAAAGTTAAGAAAAAGTGGCTAGCAACAAGCCAAGCTAAGGCTGGGCATTCATAAGAAAGAATAAGCCTCCGTGTGTGATTTACTTGGGGGCTAGGTGGCAGGCCCTCCAAAAGAGCAAAAACAAACAAAAATGTAGTGATTAAAATTTCTTCTAATGATAGTCTGCTATACTTATAGATCAGGGCCTTATTCAACCATCATCAGAGACGCTTCCTCCTGTAATAGATGAAAAAGATAAAGACTCACAGCCAAACATTAGGCAAAGAGTGAGAGACCTTGGAACATTCAGCCATAGATGGGATGTCTCTATCAAATCTTCCCCCTCAGAGCTCAGGGAACCCCACAGAAGAAAAAGTGGAAAGAATGTAAAAGCCAGAGAAGATGGAAGACACCAATGAAACAAGACCCTCAAAATCAACGTGAGAAAAGCTGATATTAACTCTCAGAGAATGAAGCAGCATGCACAGGATCCTGCACAGGTCTTCACCAGGTCCTCTGCACTTACATTATAGCTTCCACTTAGTGTTTTATGGGATTTCTGAGCACAGTGAGGAGTGGGTTTCTGACTCTTCTACCTTCACCTGAACTCTTTCCTTCTGTTGGTCTGTCTTGTCCGACTTTGATGTGATAGCTTTTATCTTATGATATTCTCTTTTGTTGCATGTTTTTGAATGAATGAATGAAGAGTGAGTGAGTGAGTGAATGAATGAATAAATGCAAACCTAGTCTCTAGGGTAAAAGGTAGCAACTGAACTGAATTTATACCTGCTGGGAGAGTAAAAAATCAGTTCTCACCAATGGAATCATAGGGGGAATATCAAACATTCCAGGGCAGATCTCATGTTGTTCAGGAATAGTTGACCAACATATATTGGACTCCACAGTTTGTTCATTCGTTTGTTTGCTTATTTTTTATATTGGTGGGTTTTTTGTTGCTGTTGTTGTTGTTGTTGTTGTTGTTGTTGTTGTTGTTATTGTTGTTGTGTGTGTATGTGTGTGTGTGTGTGTGTGTGTGTGTGTGTGTGTGTGTGTGTGTGTGCTTTTATTTGGTTACAATTTGGTATTTTGTATTGGGAAGGCAGTGTTGTATTTTGTTTTCTAGGTTTTAGATGTTTTGTTGTTGTATTGAGTTTTTTATTTTTTTAAAGAATTTAAAGTTCAGCATGTAGGGAGGAGAAGAGGATCTGGATGAACTTGTGGGAGGGAAAGAATATCATAAAAATATATTTAACTTGGGCTGGGCGGTGGTGGCGCACGCCTTTCAACCCAGCACTTGGGAGGCAGAGGCAAGTGGATCTCTGTGAGTTCAAGGCCAGCCTGGGCTACAGAGTGAGTTCCAGGAAAGGCACAAAGCTACACAGAGAAACCGTGTCTCAGGAAAAAAAAAGCAGGAAAAAAATATATATTTAACTTTAAAATTTTTTTAAATAATAAAAAATTAAAATGTCAGTGAACTGTATTTTCTTCATTAAATGGATAAGGAAGAAATAAAAAAATTAAATTAGAAGAATGATTAACTATGTGTCACCTCATACCACTGACACATAGCTAAAGTGGTAGAATGATTTAAGATCTTAATAGATAATTTTGCTATAATGTCATGGAGAAGAACTGGAGAAAATTTATCAAAACTAAAAATGATTATTTCAATGGGGTATATGTCATGCAAGTATTATTTGGTGTATACAAGAATGAAAAGGTTAGGATCCAAATACACATATTTATAGAATCATGGAGGAATTTATAGCTATGAAAGATAAAGTTATTTGATTGTTTAGAATGAGAAAACTTGCTTCCCAGGAGCAATACTTGCATCATTTTAGATGATCATGGTATCTGTGTAAGATGAAATTTATAGTGTCAGAAAAAATCAGAAATTTGATAATAATATGAGAAAACAGATTAAGAACATAACTGTTAGAGTAGAGTAAGTATATATTTGGTTTTTCAAGACAGGATTTCTCTGTGTAGCTCTGGCTGTCCTGGAACTTGCTTGCTCTGTAGACCATCTGGCTTCAAACTCACAGGGAATTGCCTGCCTCTGCCTCCCAAGTGCTGGGATTAAAGGCATGCACCACCACTACCCAACAAAAATAAATAATTTTTTCATATACAGAATCATAACTGGAAAAATCAATCACACCCACAGACTTGTGTACAGTGTGGTAAAGGAGAAGGTGGAGAAGAAAGAAAAGGAGACACTTCAAGGAAAATGTCTTTAATGTATTTTCAGTAAACCTTTAAAATGAGAATATTTCCAATGAACACACTACTCTATGACACATTATGCTTAATACTGACCAGCATTTCGTGGAGGAGGGGGACTTAGAAGGGTTGTGTTTACCTAGTCACCACTGTACATGCAGTGTATAAACAGGCAACCTGCCTATGGTCCCAGCTCTGTTATTACCTTTCCTATAGACTTGAGGTTATAGGTAAAGAGAGGGAGGACCTCAGAGGCCTGGTAAATAGAGTAAAATATACTCCAGGACCATATTTTCATGATATATTAATAAATGTATTTGTTTACTCAGTAGTTCACATTTTGTTATTCTCTACTTCATAGCTATATATTAAGTGATTATTGCAACTTTTAAAAAATATATTATTCAACTTTTCCCTTAAGAAGAGAATCAAAACTGATTCAAATTTTTTCTTTTTTTCTTCTCTTCCTTCAACTGTATTTCCCTCTTTTCCCTCTTCCAAAACCAGCCTCTAGGATGTTGCATGCCCTATTCCTCCTTACTAGCTTCTAAGAAATATGAAGTCCTTTAAAATGCTTAATTATTATTCATGGTAACCACTTGGTCCCTCTCCTAGTGCACAATGCCGCCACTTTCTGACATGTGACAGATTAGTTCACTTCTCAGTGTTCTTTAATGTTTTTAATTCCATTACGGTCTTGAGTTCTTTGTAATGTTTTACTGTTTTCAACAACTCTGTCCTCCAACATTCTCAAAGAGGCCAATCTAAGAGAGATTCCTGCTGAGGCTTTTTCTTATTTATTTTTTGAGTTTTTTGAAGGAATGTAAATTCTCTAAGCAAAATAATTTCTGTGTGAAAAGGGTTGCACACCCCTAAAGCTGTTAGATGCATCTCTTTAGGAACAGGAGCCTGTTCCATAACGATAATAATATGAACAGTTAGAAGTCAGGCCTTTTCCTTACAACTAAATACATATTAGCACCATCACACTTTCTAACAATTCAAGCCATGCAGTTTTGAAGGTAGGTGGTGCTATTTTTACACGCACATGTTTCATAGATAATGAACTGAGCTACCACACATGAGCAACAGAGTTAACTGAAATCTGAACCAGGCTTTAAAGCCAGGCAGCAACAGTTCCCCAAGGTTACCCACTGAGCCATCCTGCTTCCCACATGGAATGCACACCCTTCCCAGCAATGTAAGATACATTGTGTGAGCACTCACTGAAATTACTTCAATATAATACAAAAATCCTAAAATAATTATAGGTGCCAGATAGCAAAGTCAGATACTGTAAATATTTGACTATCATCTGAGTGGCACAAAGCATGAATAGAAATGTTATATTAAGTCCCATTCTATACTTTCCTTGATGGGTTCTGCTCCTTCTCTCTTCTGCATCCAAATATGCAAGCTTGAAGTGCAGGTGTGACATGTACAAAACGTAATACAACAGTTTTGGTGAGCAACCATGTGTTTTACAATTGCAAAGATTTGAAAAAAAATATAGAAGCACAGAATTATATAATAATCCTTACTTTCATAACCCCAACTTGAATATGCCCTTTCTTTTGTTTGTAAAATAAATAAAACAATGGAAATAATGTTGTGGCACCCTTTAGGGAAAGCAATTCCTTTTCTTGAGCCAGATGGATTTTTCTTTTATTAAAGATGCTGGTTTATTACCAAGAGCGAATCTGTTTCCAGCCAGAAATGAATCTTTCCTCATATCTCACCTTCTTCCCCAGGAACATGTGGAAAGGGTCATGATATCCCCAAACCTCTGCTGCCTAAGATCAGCTTTAAAAGACAATTTGATGTTAAACATCTGTCTATCTTGGTTCCAATTTCTCCATTAGCTGTGGGGTTAACTTAATAAGAATAATATATTGTCACCAATCAAATGCTCTGCCTAAAGCATTATGTATGTGCCAATATCGCTCAAGTCTGACTGTTGAAGACCTTGAAAGTCCCCTTTGCTTTCCTTGCAAAATATTTTTAGGCTTCAAGATACGTTCCAAATAAATCCTCCACAAAAGCACAAGAAGCAGTAAGTGTTCTGGAAGCCTCATATCAGTCATCAAAATCCCTCCATTTTATAAGCTGAACTGGCACATTGGTGAGGCGCTGGCTCTGTCTTCTCATTCCCTTTCATATATTCTACTTTGGGGGGAAGTGCTTTAAGCATATAAGCTTCGTGCTGTTATCCTTCCCATTTTTAACTTCCCAAAAGAAATGTTCAAGTGTCCTACTCTCAGCTTATTCTCCTGCCAAATAGCTCCTAAAAACTATTCTAAGGGTTCGTGTACAATGTCTTCTTCACTTACAAGATTAGTTCTCTTTGCTGATGCATGTGGAGTGGTGGGTGGAGCATAATTCTGTAGCAGAGAGTAATCCCTTAGGCTTAGTCATAGGGGTGCAGTGAGAGGGGCACTCCATGAAATATGAGTCATGCTGACATTTTCTGTAGCATCTAGGTCTATATTCGTCTATTTTTTTTTTACATTCCTGGTAGATTCATTATAGAACTCAGATGGATTGTCACCATCCCTTTGTGGTGCTGCCTGAACCATATTTGGGTTCTTTCTTTCTGAACTCCTTTCCTAAGACCTTCCAAACTGCATCTCCCACATCTCTCCAGATGTACTAATCTAGTCTCATTGATAGCCTAAGTAGAGTCTCCATAAGTAATAGACTCACTGGGGTGAGTTTTTGCTGGACTGTCCAAGGCATCTGCTCTCCTTCCTCCCTTTATTCATCCTCCTTCCTCCTCCTTTTATCTATACTATCCTATTTGTATTCCCAATCAGGATAGTTAGCAAGGCCTGGATATCTGCCCAGTTTTGGAGCTGGGTGGCAATGATAGAGACTGCTAAATCAGCCACTCTCCGGTGTTCACCTCAATAGAATGATCCTACAATATTTTGTTTAAGAAAACGCGAAGTAGAAAAGGGAGAATGGTCCCAGTAGTATGTCATCAACTGACCATTATCGCCTGTATCAAAGAAAAGTGTTCTGGGTATTATTCGGTCTGAGGCTAAGTAGAAGGAACACCAACAGGAGCTCCCTACAGAACTCACGACAGGGACATCATTCCAGCTCTTGTCTCTTTCTTCTCATCTTCTCCAGTCTCCCTTCAGTTGGGAGAGCTGGTGTCTCTGCTGGCTGTGCTGGCATGGAGAGTCTTATACCTGCCAGCTGGACAGTATCTGCTTCTTCCTTGTCCCTCACCAGGTTCTGACTTTCTGGAACAACTTCTGGCTTTTTCTCCAGTCAGAGCTGAATACGGTCACAAAAGCCTGAACATAGGGGCTCACCTCTATTCTCCTTTTCTCTTTTCAAAACAACTAATACTGAGAAATAGTGAGAACACTGGGTCAACCTAATGCAAACCTAGACATATCTGGGACAAATGAATCTTGACTGGGAAAATGACTTATAAGATTGGCCTGTGGGTAAGTCTATAGGACATTTTCTTCATTAATGGTTAGTGTGAAAGGTCCCCCTCCTCTTTGGGTGTCATTGCTGGGTAAGTGGTTCTGGGTGGTATGAGAAAGCAGGCTGAAAAGCCATAAGGAGCAAGTCAGAAAGCAGCATTCTTTCATCATTCCTACTTCAGTTCTTTCCTCTAGGGTCTTGCCTTGAGTTTCTTCCTTGACATTCCTTGGTGATGGAGTGTGAAGTGAAAGTTATAAGATGAAATAAACCCTTTAATGCCCAGGTTGCTTTTTGTTATGGTGTTTCATTACAGCACTAGAAACCCCAAGAAATTGGTACCAAATCATGGAGTATTACTGCAACCATCCAAATTTAGAGGTATTGTTACAGCACTTGAACTTTGGGCTGGAAAAGCCCTTGAGTGCTCAAAGTTCTGTGAGCTCTTTTGTAGAAGAGTGGGAAATAAGAATCCTGAGAGCTGTAGCTGGAGGGCTTCTCTCCAGGTTCCCCAAGCCCCGCAGTCCCACAATCCACTTATAAAATAATCACTCAGACGCTTATATCACTTATAAACTGTATGGCCGTGGCAGGCTTCCTGCTAACTGTTCTTTTATCTTAAATTAACCCATTTTTATAAATCTATACCTTGCCACGTGGCTGGTGGCTTACCGGCGTCTTTACAGGTTGCCTCTCCTGGCGGTGGCTGCAGTGTCTCTCCTCCTTCTTCCTGTTTCCCCAATTCTCCTCTCTCTTTGTCCCGCCTATACTTCCTGCCTGGTCACTGGCCATCAGTGTTTTATTTATATAGAGTGATATCCACAGCAGAGAGCAATGAAGATGATAGAGATAGAGACTATTATCATTGGGGATCATAAATCTAGGAGTAGTTCCTCAGGTTCAGTACAGAACCTCTAGTCCAGAGGGGCCAACGTTGTACCTTATGATGACAGCGGAACTTGGATTGCAGCTGAGACTTGGCACTGTGAGAGGCCAGGAGAGATCATTGGTAAAAGTGCTGCCTCTGTTGCATTAGCAGCCTCGGGATAGAAGGAGTCACAGAGAGAAGTTGAGGCTTGGCACCATATGTCAGGGTTAGTATTTTTGAAGAGAGCCCAGGAGAGGCTATTGTACTTCATTGCAATGGATACTCCAACATATTAAAGATACAAGTACCATGGGGCAACCACCTAGGCCAACAGAACCAAGCCTGAGCCCATGTGCTATGGAAATCCCTTTAGAGTGTAGATGATCTTGAGTCCCAGAAGTCTAGCCCTGAGTTTTATACTGGTAGTCATAAGTTTTGCTTTGATCTGATGGAGACTGTGCCCTGTTCCTTCCATTTTGGAATTAGAAAGAAATAACTTGTTTCAATTTCACAGGAGCCTGCAGTTGAGAGACTTCGGACATTTAAAGATACTTGAAAGTTTTAGAGAGATTTTGGATATTTTGGAGAGACTTTACATAATTTAGAGAGAAATAATTTAGATATTTTAGAGACACTTTGGAATTTGAAGGAGACTGGATATTTTCAAGAAACTGAGCTTTTAATGTATTTGAATATTTAAAGATTGGGACTTTTAAAAGTTGGAATATTTTATATTGTGATACTGATATTATTATGAGATCTCAGGGATAAACAAGAAAGGAGAGGTTAGAAAATCAGTGATTATGTGTGTCAAATTGACAAGGGGTCAATCGTGCTGGTTGGATTTTTATCAAACTGACACAAATCTAGACATATCTGTGAAGAAGGCATTATAATTGAAAAATGGCTCCATAAAATTAGTCTGTAGACAAATCTTTAGGGGATTTCTTTTTAATTTTCATGAATGATTTATGTGGAAGGGCTCCATCTCTCTTGGGCAGTGCCATTTCTGGGCAGGTGGTCCTGGATGGTATAGAAAGCAGGCTGAGCAAGCCATGAAGAGCAAGCCAATAAGCAGTATTCTTTCATGGTTTCTGCTTCAGTTTCTTCCTCCAGGCTCCTACCTTGAGTTTCTGCCCCAACTTCCCTCAATGATGTATTGTGACCTGATACTTGTAAAATAAATCTTTTCCTCCCAATTTGTTTTTGGTTGTAGTGTTGTATCACAGCAATAGAGACCCTAACTAAAACAATGACATAATGCCTCTGTTGCATTAGCAGCCTCGGGAACCATTTAGGGAACCATTCAATGGCCATCTTTGCCCAAAACCTAATGTAAAGAATTCCAAACCACGTTAAACAATATACTATCTTGTTCATTTTCATATAACCATTTGCACAGCTGTACCAATTGGCAAGACCCTACCCTAGGAGGCTCACTCTAGGAACACGGGGTGTGCCACCCATTATAATAGATCATACTCTTATTTAAGTCATACAGCACAGCAAAGAACAAATGAGAAAGCTTTCATAAAATCAAGGGACACATTGGTCACTTCCTAAGAAGACAAAATCAAAAAGGATATTACAGTAAATATGAAGCCCAAGAAGTCTTAATTTTTCCTAAGCTGGGAATCAAATCAGAAAATACAACAATTCGATTTCTATGAAGGCAATGGAAAGTGCTAGAAGAATCTGGAAAGGGAACATCCCTACATGAAATGACTCAGCAGCCACCTGAGAGTCTCCCAACCTGGGATCCCCAGGTCTTGGGCAGCCATCACACTCTCAGAGTGATTCAGTGACTCAGTGACTTACCAGACAGTCTGGAAGCTCTTCTGCTTTGGATACCAACAGTGCAAATGGTCCTGCAGCTCTCACACATATATAAACAGAAGTGGAATTTTGCAGTGTTTTGTTCAGAGAGCCAGCAATGTGGGAACCCATAGCAAAAGCTGCCTTCCCTATCCTCTTTTTAATTAGAATTCTATAGGGAACAGAACAAAGGCTATAAACCAATTCAAAGTTCTGTCTTACTCCTCTGGTCAGGTGGAACTTGTCCCAGAGATTCATCAGATTTTCTTCATTTCTCTCTCTCTCTCTCTCTCTCTCTCTCTCTCTCTCTCTCTCTCTCTCTCTCTCTCTCTCTCTCTCTCCCCCTGCATGTCATCTCTCTCTGACTCTGTCTCCCTCTCTGTCTCTCTGTCTCTGTCTCTGTCTCTCTCTCTCTCTCTCTCTCTGTGTGTGTGTGTGTGTGTGTGTGTGTGTGTGTGTGTGTGTGTGTGTGTGTGTTTGCCCACATGTGTCACATGGAGAGGGTCCATAAGCACCAAGACAGTTGAGTGTTGCATTCTGTCATTTGGATGACATTTAGATTTAAGG
Organism: Peromyscus maniculatus bairdii; assembly: GCF_049852395.1. Taxonomy (NCBI): domain Eukaryota; kingdom Metazoa; phylum Chordata; class Mammalia; order Rodentia; family Cricetidae; genus Peromyscus; species Peromyscus maniculatus. Next base: position 58,764,149 of record NC_134862.1, read on the forward strand.
TTAACTCAGAACAAATGAATTGTTAGCAGCAGCATACATGTTTAGGTGCTTCCAATATCTAGGAACAGATTCCTTCCTATAGCACACAGTACCAATGTGTTAACGTAACACAGAATATGCAATGTCCCAATCAGTGTGCTCCTATCACTAGTAGGACTTCCAAATTCTTGGCCACACTGGTTTTGCATAGGGAGATATCAATGTATAGAAAATTATAAATCAGGCCATAACTTTTGTTTTTATATTTTTTAATGATCTTTTAATTGCATCATTTTCATCTTGAATATAAGTCATATCAGTGTACTCTAATAACCAAAGATTTCATATGTGCAAGCAAACACACCATAATTTAGAGCTAAAAATTCAAAGACTCTTACAGCTACTATCTTGCAATAGCGAATATTATCTTTATCAATTTATGTGTTACACTGTATACAAGGCTATGCAGACTATTATGTTCTTAACACACTAATATGACCTCTTAGAAAATTAGGATGTTAAATATTTAAATATCTCCCTAGGCTGGTTATGGTGACAACAATCTTTAACCCCAGAATTTAGGGAGCAGAAACACATGAATTTCTGTGAGTTCGAGGCCAGTCTGTTCTTCATCATGAGTTCCAAGCCAGCTAGAGCTATGTACTAAAAGCCTGTCTCAAAACAAAACAAAACTCTATTTATAGATAGAATACATAGATCGTGTAAATGTATGTAACATGCACTATTTGAGACTAGCACATTATTCTACACCAACCTACTTGAACCACATTGCATGAAGCTGGTAAAGGGGCCATTTGTTCTCCATTTACAAACCTGAAGGTAGACAAAACCATCTCCCTGAAGACAAAAGCCTGCCTAAATCAGGCATGTTTTGGCATGTAAGATTCCAAGTCAAGTTTTTGTTCATGGCTCCAGTAAAGGGTCAGGCAATGTGATTCCTCCCCTCATGACCAAATTAAGCTTTCTGGAAGTTTCTGTGTTACTCTACCCCTAAGTTCCATAACTAATTCCACTGCAGGTCTCTTATGGCTGGCAGTCTGCAGCATCTCCTAAGGGAGGAGTAAAGTGTGCTGACTGCTGTTTCACTTCACTCCAAATTTCCTTCTGGCTCTAGAACTGTATTCCACAAACTCCATGGCCACCATGCTCCTGGATTCGAACCTCCTCTAGGTTGGTACTTACATCACCAACTCTTCTGCCGCCTGGTGATAACACAACTTCTCTTTGTTTGGAAAGTGGAGGTTTGAAATTCCCAACTGTCTCATCATGGTCCCCACACGGAGTCACAGCTTGGCTAGAAAGCAAAGGGTTGGTTTCTGTAACACAGCAATATTGGAAAGGCTCACGGGAAATCCTTGCTCTCTCTGATCTCCACAACATTGTCTCCAACATATTACCTCCTACACAGGAGAAAACGACATTTGTCTTGAGTTGATTTCTTCCTACACTGGAGAAGATGACATTATTGGAGAGATCCTCTTTCTCTCCCACACCCAGTGTCAACAGGCACACACCAACTCTCTTACCCAAGCATTGTCAGAGAGCTTTTATAATAAGAATATTTATGATCCTCAAGGATTTTCTTGTATTCCAGGGCTAAAAATATAGGCTTAACTATTCTGGTCACCTTCGCAGAAGCTTAAGGGCATGCACCCAACTGTCAAATAAAGTCACTCCTGCCCATTAAATAGAAAATCCATTCACCCTGCCATGCATCTAACATATACTCACACAATTCCGTGGGTCTGAGTTACTCACATTTATCAAACTCTTAGAGGCTCTATCTTACATTAGTGGTGAATAAAACTATATTTTTCACTCAATTATGTTTCCTAATGGATAAACTCCACAGACCTTTATCTTTCAGCTTATGAGCCCTTTCTAATTTATCTCCATTTTCTGATCTTGAAATCCCTGCACTGTTTAGTGGCCCCCACAAAACATACTCTTATGAAGAAAATACACTATATGCAACTGTAAGATACTGTTGTCAAGGGGTTGGTTGTTTGATTTCCACTATTATAGAGGAGAACTCTTAATATCACATACTCTTCAGTGTTTTCTGCCTTAGGCTATAGACTTTTCACCTTACAGTATTCTGAGTTTGGTGGCGGGGCGGGGGGGGGGGGGGGGGTTATGATGTTTTTGCCTTATTTCAAAATTTCATTTTTGTCCTCTTTTCAAACAACAAACTGCTTTATCTATACTCTTACTGCTGATTCTATCCCTTTCAGATCTTGTTGCATGAGAAAAAAAACATGTGCTAACAGAAAATGTAATCTACATAAAAAGTAGAGACCAATTAGGTAATGACCCATTTTACATACTATTACATTAATTGATGTGCAGGAATGTTTGTCTCATGCTGTTATTCCTAATTTATATATTGAATCTGACTTATAAGGAAAAGAATGAATGTACTATGATATCTTGTCAATATTTTGTCAAGCAAATAAAATAATGTTCACACTAGTTGTCATATTGTGCATAGATACTATATGTTCTTGGGAAGACAAGGAGAGGTAAAGAAATAGAGAGGAAGAAAAAGAGATGTGAGGATAAAAGAATGGATTTTTTCTAAATAAGCCAGAGTGGTCTAGTCCATAGCTTTGCTTTGCTCAGAACATTAGCTGATCATGATACGTGATTCACTCTCAGTTCACATGAGTATTGCCAAACCACTATGGCCCCAGTGCAAACAACTCTCTAATATCTGAATGCCTTTCCTATTTCAACATACCTGAGCATCCAGTCCCTGAAGAGCTTGGAAGCCCAAGGTTAGTCTGAATATGAAAGGATATGAAAGTCACATACTAGAAGGAAGTACTACTTTTCGTCAAGCTGCCTATGATGTAAAGTCTTGGTCTAATACAGACAGTCAATATTTAAAGCCTTCCTGGTAGAGTTTTTCTAAAGATTTGAAGCTAAAAAAACCGTTTGAATATTTTGGAACTGGGAAAGTGATTGCATAGTTAGCTGTGAAAAAGCAAAAATACTAGACAAAGAAACTCAGAAATAAATCCATGAAACTATCAGTAATTGATTCTTGAGAAACACATCAAAATACACTATGCACAAAAGACAGCTTCTTCAGTACATGATCCTAGGAAGATCTATATTTATATTCAGGAAAAAATAAGCTCTTATCTCTCAACATACATAAAATCAACTCAAAAATAGATCAAAGATATAAACCTGAGGCCTCAAACTGCAAAACTGCTCAAAGAAAGCATAGGGCAAACACTAAAATATCAATATATGCAATGATTCTGTAGATAAGACCCCAAATGCACAGGCAACAAAAGCAAAGAAAGAGACCAATAGGATTATGTCAGATTAAGAAAGTCGCATACAACAGTGGAAAGGATCAAGAGGAGGAAGAGACTACTAAAAATAATAAACTTTGAAGACTATCATTCTAATAGCTTGCCTGTGTCCAACTCTTGGAAAAGCATTTCACAACTAGAAATGGGTTGATGTGCCACTGCTTTATTAACTTTAAACTCGGTGACAAATCTTCTGTCCCATTATCATGAATAGGTCTGGTCTTTTGCATGAATTGTATCAAAGAATGAAACCAAGTTTGAATGAAACCAAGTTTGAATGATCAATATTACCACAGTTGTAGTGGATAAGACTGTCCCAAGGGAAAAAAAGGGGTGGTCTTTGAGGTCATGCATACAAAAATGAGCTAGTCTGTAATGACTCCTTTGTTTTAAAGAGAAAAGCAGAAAAGGTGATGGAGCCAGAGAGAAGGAGCAGGAGATTAAGGACATAAATGTAGCAGTAAAGAACTAATGGTACCAGCTTTTGGAGAGGAAGTTAATAAAAACACCTACAATACTCATCCAGATTGCTCGTATGACAAATTGTAAACTAGGGAAACTTCCACAGCATTTACTCATCTTAAATCTTTCCATGTCTTTCCAACTGAAGTAAATTTCATATTCCCTTTGCTGCCTAAATTCCCTAATTTTATCCAGTCTCCAACCAAAGCATCCCTCCAAAGCCCCATTTTTTTTCTAGCCTCTGTTCTTCCTGGAAACTAGAAAACTAAAACAATTACTTTAGAATTCTCACACTAGAAATTGGTGTCAAAAAGCCTATTTTTTGAAATGTAAGATAAAAAGTAGTGGCTCAACTAACATGAAAAAGAGGCTTCAATGACTGTGACAAAAATTACTCAGGGGTCCTTTATAATGAGAAGAAGAAAACAGTCCCTTGCTTGACCTCTCACAGAGATAACGCAGCACAAGCAGCACAGATCTTCACAGCATATCATCTTGTCATGTTAATAATTTGTCTTCCATATAAAATATGCCAACATTGTATTTCGTTCTCATTATGTTGGACAAAAGTTTTCCAACTGCATTGATGTGTACAAATAGATGCTCTGGGCATTTTAACTTTCTGGCAAAGAAGAGACAAGAAGAGCTTTTCTTCCCTTTCAAATGACTACTTCTGGGGTCCATACGTCAAGCTGTACAAGAACTTAGTTTATTCTAACAGGAACGGACAGAGTGTGTACTAACTCTTTCCTATATGTGTTCAGTAGGAAGTAATAGTGACTCTCGTGGGAACAAGTCTTCAAGTTGTGGAGATCTGTGAAAGCCAATGCAGAGTTCATTGAGAAAGTCCTTGCCTGGTATCACAAGGATGATTCAAGAATGGGTGAAATCAGAGGCACAAATAGCTTCCCCCTGCTTCCCCCCCCCAAAAAAAATGTTATATTTTGCTGTTTGTATCTTCTACAAATATAAAGTAACAAGTATGGACTCTGTATAATCTGATCAGAATAGGTAATGGAGTTGGGTAAAAATTAAATTCCATGTTTACCAGCTATAAGCTTTGAGACCTGGAGCTCTGTTTCTTTATTCATAATACAAGGGTGAGAGTAGATTTTGAACTAGTCTTCTGGACAGAGAACAGGAATTCAATGAGACCATCACTTCTACCTTAATGGTGAGAGCAGGCTTCTTACACTAGAACATCAATGATTTACAAAACCATTCAACTGTTCCCAGTGTCAAGAAGTCTAAATTCAACAAATCCAAAAGGTGGCATGCCTCTGCTGGGGTTGAAGAAGAGATGTGGCAAAGGGGAGTGTCGGCACACATAGTCAAACTCCTAACCATGTCAGTGACCCCACCCAGGTTGCCATGGTCAGTTCCAAGGATACCCAGACACAGAGCCTGTCTTCTTTCCATGTTTTCCTAAATGCTTTGTGTTGCTGGAGGGCTTCTCTCCAGCTTCCACCAAGCCCCGCAGTCCCACAATCCACTTATAAAATAATCACTCAGACGCTTATATCACTTATAAACTGTATGGCCGTGGCAGGCTTCTTGCTAACTGTTCTTACATCTTAAATTAACCCATTTCTATAAATCTATACCTTGCCACGTGGCTGGTGGCTTGCCAGAGTCTTTACATGCTGCTTGTCCTGGCGGTGGCTGCAGTGTCTCCCTCCTCAGCCTTCTGCTTCCCCGAATTCTCCTCTCTCCTTGTCCCACCTACTTCCTTCCTGGCAACCTACTTCCTGCCTGGTCACTGGCCATCAGTGTTTTATTTATATAGAGCAATATCCACAACAGCTTTGACCTAGCCTCTGGGAGAGTGTGCCAAGACTGAGCAGAGAGCACAGAAGCTGAAGGAGCACATAGGACATTGTGTCAACATACCAATAATACAGAGAAGTAAATCTATAGTTTCCATAGTCCTCATGAGAGCAAAACCTTTAAGAAAATAATCAAGGCAGTGCCCCAGAGATCCCCTGGATCTGTTCTTGCTTCAGTGGTGTTGGGACATAACAGACCAGGGAAGTCTCTCTTTGTTAGCTTCCAACAGCTCTCCAGTCACAGTTCAGGGACCATCTCCTCCACCTCTGTCTCCTAAGATGAGCCATGATTTCTTGTCAGTTTGCTCTGTACTGCTGATCAGCATGACCTCACATAATCGTCAGAATTATTCTGAGGAAGGGGGAGCCTCCTTCAACTGCCTGCCAACTTGAACCTGCTGCCTTCCTGTGTTTACCTCTCTCTAGCCCATTATTTCCACAGAATGCCTTGCCCTGGAAGGTGTAGGCCACGTCTTCCATGAATTGGTCGAGAAGTGTGAAGGTACCCATGTCACCTCAAGTTGCAAAGTGATCCCCAGGGGCCATGTGCTCTTGCAGGATGTTTAGAAGCTATCTCAAGATGAGTGGGGGTAAGACCCAGGAGGCTGTCGACACTATCTTGGCTTTGGAGAAGAATCTGAACCAGGCTCTCCTGGATCTTCATGCTGTGGGTTCTGCCCTCACAGATCCATGTCTCCGTGGATTTCCTGGAAAACCACTTTCTTATTGAGGAAGGTGAAACTCATCAATAAGATGGGTGATCACAAGACCAGCCGCTGCAGGCTGCCCTTATCCACAAACAATGCAGACTGGCATGCCCCAGCCATTTCTGGACAAGTAACTCTTTGAAAGGCTTACTCTCTAGCACAACTAGAAAGGAGGTCTCCTGGCCTTCCAAGTGGCTCCCCCCTCTGCTCAGCACCATCCAGCCTCCAGATGTCATCTCCAGTCCCTAAGCAGCCTTCTAATAACCTGAGAACCATTTTTGAGCCTCGAACCAAGTTAAAATAAAGCTGTTTGAAGGAAGAAAGGGAGGGAGGGAGGGAAGGAAGGAAACAGGAGGAGGAAAGGAGGGAGGAGAAGAAAAGAAAACAAAGTAAATCCAATACCATGTCAAAAGTATAAACTTCAAGTGAAGTGTTGAGGAATACAGAAGTTGCTTTAACACATAAAAATAAACAGTGTCGGTGCCTATTACTAAATTTTTAATAAGTGTGTGTGTGTGTGTGTGTGTGTGTGTGTGTGTGTGTGTGTACATTTGCACAGATATCTACAAATGCCAGGAAAAGGTTTTGCATCCCTTATATCTGGAGTTACAGCAGTTGTGAGCCATTTCATGTGGGTTCTGGGCACCAAAACCAGATCCTCTATAAGAGTAATGAATGTTCTAAACCATTGAGCCATCTCTCCAGCCATACACTTAATTAACAGAAGAAGGAAAATAAATATAGTACCTCAAGGTATGTATTAAAACTCAATAATAGCATCCATTCCGCATGTTTTAATATTTAAAAAATTAGAATAACAATAGTCTTAACAATAACTGACATGGCATGATAACCCTAAAAGCTCTAATAATAACAGCATTCCTTGGTGGTAACCAAAGCTCTCTAATTGGACTTAAGACCCACTGAACAAGAGGAAAACCATGCCTGGTACTGGAAACCTAAGCATTATTTCTTTTATTTTTTTCATATTATGATATAATTACATCTTCCCCCTTCCATTTCCTCCCTCCAAACTCTCCTTTCTCTCTTTTAAATTCATGGTCTCTCTTTTTTTTATTATTGCTGTTTCATATATGTATGTATATGTATGTACATATATATCCAACTAGCAGAGCTAATGAAGTCATAGACCTTGGAGGAAAACCTAAAACTACCACTTTATCAAAAAATAAACAAACAAACACAAAGCATAAATATTTGTCCTTAAACCTACAGATAAATGTAATCCTTCTCACTCCTCAAGGAATCTTCTCTTTGCAACAGATGGAAACTATTACAAAAACCACAACCAATCAAAATGCAAAGTTGTGGAACCTAGTCCCAATGGATACATCTACAACACAACCCAGGTATCTAAGGCTCTGGAATCACTGCAGAACAGGGAATGGAAAGATTTTAAGAGCCAAAAGAGCAGGGAGGTTCCTGTGAGACTGTGTCTCCTAGTAACATCAGAAGCTATACCCATAATGTCTCACCAACCTGACTGTCAAAGTATGAGCTGAACAAGGACAACAACAGACATGCTGAAGTGGATGAGGGAAAGCCCAGGAGTGCTCGACCCTACACAAAGAGCTACAGGAGACTAGGACATGCTTCAGTCAGGAGGAATAGTCTTCCCCAAGGAAGAGCACACCAATTAGTTATCCAATACTAAATCATCAGCCTCAAAAACATACATACAAATAACATTATATTGACTGAGCAGGTTATATTTACATATTGAGTAATATATATGTACATACATATATCGTACATCATTGTAACAACAATTAATAAAACAAGGCATAAATTTGAAGGAAAGCAAGGAGGTTTATGGGAGGGCTTTGGAGAGAGGAAAGAGAGTGATGTGATAAAATTGTAATCTCAAAAAGAAAATAAAAAGAAAAAGAACAGAGCCTCATTTCACAAAATAGACTACTCTACATAATAGGAATAAAACAAATGGATTAATGAGAAGTGGCCAGTCATGGATCCCAGCCCCTTTAAACATCAACAATCCACATTCTCCTGCACAAGTCGTTGTATCTCTTGTGGAAAGAGGTCGTGACCCCTGCCTTGATCACAACTTCCTGTGAAGCAGAAAGGAAAGTTCCATGTAAGTGAACCTCTGAATATTCCAAAGTCCTAGAATGGCGCTTGGAGTCATCAAGACCACGCCCACCCAGCATGCAACCTGGGAGGCACAATCAGTTTGTTTCTTTTGAGTCTACACCTAAGTGTCCCAAAAAGGGTTAAAGCTTCACTTTTCAAAGCTACAGGTGAACCATTTTATCTGGGAGTAGACAGCTTCAATTTGCTTCTAGAATCAGTGCTAAGCATAGAGGGAAATGTAAGCTCCCAGTTGGCCTCATGAGTACCCAGGGAAATTCAATTTCAGCCAGAGAGAGCAGCTGTGGAATAAGCAGGCCCATTAGGATTTCTGATTGTTCAGGATGCAGCCTCTCCACTGAGGATGGTTGAGAAAATTACATTTCTCTGTCACCTTGCACCTTTCAGTTTTTTTTTCTCATAGTCCTTTTCCTCAACGTGTACCAGTATCCTGCCATGTTTAGCTGTTTTAGCTTGAGCCATTTGTGACTTATAAACACACAGTGCTAATTAAATTCCCTTGCTTAATTTTCCTTAGTTGATCAAGAAAGATGCGAATGTTTTAAACATCAGTATATTTTAAATCTTAAACAATTTATGAACATTAAGTTTGTTTTTGGTTTTTTTTGTTTTGTTTTGTTTTGTTTTTGCAACTATCACTTGGTTTTACGTTCTGAGGAAATATTTAACATTGTGATATTTAAGACTTAGGAGAATGAAAGCATACTAGAGGGATCACAGCATTTTTCTCTCTAGCGTAGCTTTCCACACAGTATAACTGGGGTAGGGAAGGGAGGAGGAACTCTTTGAGAAAACACATTAGGATGATATTGTACACTTTAATCAACAAGGATCCCCCAGCAGATGAGATGCTAGGACCTGTCCTTTGATTAGGGACTTTGACTAGTTTGAACATAGAATCTTTCTTTTTATTTTTTCATAAAACACTCATAAAAGCCACACTTGGGGAAATTCTAAATTTGCATCTCATGCAGATCAGAATCTGTGATCCTTCGTGCTCCTCTGAATAACGATCCTGGAGTTTCTATTTAAATGAGGAACTTGGAGGCTGAGCTCAAAATCCCATCATGAGTTCCACTACTCGTTCTGCTGAACAACTAATTCATCATTTTCTTCTTACTTCCCTGGAGGTTTTTCCAAGGCATATGTGGTGGGGGCCGGGGGTTATCTGGCAAAACAGCTTTGTCTCCAGTTTGGAACTTAGAGGCTTTGGTGAGTTATAGTCTCAACAGTGAGACAGAGGTTGTGTTTTCAAACAGACAGACACTTTCTGCACCTGAGCACTCATCGGCTGTGGAGACAGGAAACACAGGTTTGCACCGAGTTTTGTGTGACCTTTACCGGAAATCTGGCCTTGTCTTTATGCTAGATTTCCATGTGTAAAACACAGTCGATAATGTCTGCCCTGCCAATGTAGGTCTAGGGTGGGGATAATATTCAAGGGAAAGGATGTATTTAAATGTTCTTTGGAAAATGCAAAATGATGTCAAATATGAAGTATGATTAAGGTATAAATTTCAAATGCATACCAGCTAGGACCTTGTAGAGAGGGTCAGAGACCAGGAACAACTGGCAATTTTCCCAGTCAGTGTGTAATTGCTGCTCCATTTGCAGCCCGGGCTTTCTCTTAACCCCCTGAAAGGGTGGTATCGAGGCTTCCAAAGGGCCATCACAGAGAAGCTATGGGTCTGCTTTATTTCTTTCCAAGCTGAAAACAGTCAAAGGAATATCTCCGATCTTCTGGGATTGCCAAGAAATTCTATAGAAAGAATTGCAACTCATATAGAAGCTCAAAGAATATGAATTTCATGGGGAATCAAAAGTTTTTATTAGAGAACTACACTGCTCATGTGTGTCAGCTGCAAGACTGATGTTTCCAATAAGCACTTGCTATACTTCTGCACGTGTGTATCTTGGATAACAGCTCTCTGCGTGTCCCAGATCTCTTAACATAATCGAAATGAGCCTTGTAGTTACACTCAAATTCAAATAGCTCATGAATGCACCTCAACAAACCAAGCAAGGAAGCACTAACAGCTTCCTTTCTTTCTCAAAATTCTCGTCTGCTGAATTTTCTTTTCTTTAATCTTATTCCAGATTTGAGCTTGTCCATTCACCCCTGATGTCCACCTCACAGCACATGAATCCCTATTAGATTTACATGCAATAGAAAAAAATGGAATGTATGCACTTGGTGGCTGCTACAGTTTGGATCTGAATTATCATTCTGCAGCTCACATAGCAAAGGCTTGGCCTCCAGCCTGTAGTACTACTGGGAGTATGTGGAACCTTCAAAAAGTGCACTCAGTAGGAGGAAGTTGGGATATTAGGGATGTATCTATTCCTCTCTTTTGTTTTCTGGCCACACTGAGGGGAACGTAGCTTATGACATACTGCACCACCATAGGCAAGGAGCAAGAGGGCAAAACCACTGTGGACTGAAATCCCAGAGACCATGAGGCAAGAGAAACAAACCCTCATAGGTTTGTTTTCCCAGGCATTTTGTCATAGAGAAAGAAATGTCATGAATGCAATAACAAATCAAAACATATTCAAAGCACAGAAGTTCCCTAAAATTACCCACCCCTTTACAAAAGTCTGATAGGCTTGTCTCCTCTTTAGGCCACTATGCACTCTTTTTATTTTAAGATGTATTTTATTTTTTATGGTTCTTTTGTGTGTGTATATGTACATATGAATGCAGGTGCCTGCAGAGTCCAGAAGAGGGTATCAGACTCACTGGGGCTGGAGATGTAAGTAATTGTGAGTCACCATAGTAAACCACCTATGATGCAAGCATGAGGGTCTGAGTATGGATCTCCACCCAACGTCAACTGGTGGCCTCCATGTACACCTGCATGCACAAAGTGTACATACTCACAAAACATGTACATCAGAGAGAGGGAGGGAATTTTTTCAGGGACGCCCTACGTTCTGAGTGCAAAGCCCAGGTTAGAAGCTTCCAGTTGTCTACCTGCTGAAGAACAGAGAAGAGTCCCTGTTGCTTCAGCGGGGTTTTGTGGGGCAGAAGGTTTTTGTGGCAGGGTGGGTGTGACTTATCTCTCACTGAAGAGAGTTGTTGCTTCCTACCCCAAATCATGCTATGACATTTGTCTACTGGCTTCTTTCTGACCAGTCCCTATTTCAGGGATCAAATCATTATGAATACCTGCTTCAAGGCTGAAGCATGTTTAGTCATAGTGCACTGGTCAATGCTGACATCTAGTGGCCATCTAAAGAACTGTCTGTAATTGTAATTGAAAGTTCCAGGGACCCTGGAACAAAACTGAACTCTAAACCTGAGAGAGACACGCTCTCTGACATGAGGTGGGAGATTAGGGAAACACAAAGGAGATTAGGGAAACACAAAGGAGGAGTCAAATGGGATTCTATAAAAGTCAGGGGTTCTCTTTTGTTTTATTTCTTTTCATTTATTAATATGCATGCATGCCTGCTTGTCTGCGTGTGCACCACAAGCCAGTAGGTACCCTCAGTGGGCAGAACAAGGAGGCAGAACCCCTGAAACACGTGAGTCACGGGGTGTTGAGAGCTGCTCACTGTGGATACTGAGAACTAAACCCAGGTCCTCTGCAGGAGCAGTGAGTGTTCTTAAATGCTCAGCCATCTATCCAGTCCTGAGGAGGAATCTTTTCAGAAGACAAGTACCTACTAAAGTAATCAGTCCTGCAGAGAATATAATTTCCTTGATAGGTCAATATGTTCTAAAACAACATAACTTAAATAAAAAACTACATGTCTTTCTTTGTAGTCTAACTAGTTCCACGAGAGAAGGGACAAGATTTAGAAAAACAGCAAAGAACAACAACCCTGTTTATTTCTGTAACTGTGAAATACAAGGGTGTGAACACCTGTGACAATTAGCAAGGTAGACCAAACTGTGAACAAGTTATCCAGACGCAGAAAGAGGAGGGGTTTTGTAGATGCAGAGGAGTTTCAAAGCCAGGGAAGGCAATGTCGGTGGTCCATCAGACGTCAAGAAGTGGCCCAGCTCTGTGCCATCACTTCAGCCAGTGGCTGTCTCCTTCAGGGAATGGCTGCTACACACGCGTGAGCAGATGAGACCAGAGAGTTCCTCTGTGGCTCTACTGTGCAGTAAGCTGATGGAACTGGTGCTCACAGCAGAACATGAAACCACACTCCGCAACAGCTATGGAAGCACAACCAAGAAGATGGTGGCTGAATAGCTGAGTGGGTATCACCCAGGAGAGGCTGCCAAAGAGAGATGAGCATCCTCCAACCTCCTCCCATGGCACGGCACAAGCTGATTGTTAATATTTTCTCAAATATTCCTCTCAATATTTCTGTGAAATTATCATATATATACGTGTGTGTGTGTGTGTGTGTGTGGTGTGTGTGTGTGTGTGTGTGTGTGTGTGTGTGTGTGTGGTGTGTGTGTGTGTGTGTGTGTGTGTGGTGTGTGTGTGTGTGTGTGTGTGTATTTGAAGAGGGAAAATTCTCCCATTCCTGCACTAAATATACAACTGTGCCCTGAGTCCACCCTGTGGGTCTTCTCTGCAGATTTTAGATTTTAGATTGCAAGCCTTAATGTTATGAGCTAATTCCTAAAAATATGTCAATAGGTTTCTCTTTTGTATGTATGCATTATGTGTTCATATACTCATATGAGATACATGAAATAATATGAACATGCACTATATATATATATGTATGTATATGTATATGTATGGAGGGCTCTATAACATGGCAATTAGAAAAAGGTATAACATTTCAGTGATCAAATTCCTGCTGCAGTCTATCCCTTGTTGAGGTGATAAACAGTTCTCCCCAGGAGCCTCCTTCGGAAATGCTCTGAAGTTAATAAAAACCTACTGTTCCAGTTAGATTCACGGGCATTCTCCTGCAGCAGTGCACACTAGCCTTTCCTTGGTGCTCCAAGCAAAAATCCTCCGGTCATACACACAGCCTGATGCACTATGGGGTGCATCAGTGAAGACACCATCCTACCGTGGTCGGTGGGTGCCTGTGCTGTAAGCATGCCTGGAGGCCCTGTATTTTCTCCAGTTACCAATGCTGGATGGAAACTGAGTGAGAGGAAAGCTATGGTGCAGAACCCGCCCTTTGGTTCACTTGAGGCTGTCCTCCGCAACACTGATGAGGACGGGAGCCTGGGGAAGAATGCTTTTCCACTGAGAGGACATTCAGGGCAGCACAGTCAAGTACTTACTTTTTTTTTTTTTTCTCCTCTTCTATAACATTGATTTGCCAGGCTCAGCAGCAGCACTGTTCTCAGGGGCTGTGTTTAAATGTCATTTCTCATTAGAGGAAACACACAATTCAAACGGATAGCTAAACATCTAATCCTTGAACCAAAAGTTGTATCTTCAGATGCATGACAGAGTAGCGGCAGCTTTCTAATGTTTTTACTTTAGTGTGCTGAGAACATAACATGAGATCTGTGTTCTGAAAATTTTAAGTGTAAAATTCAGTATCATTGAGTGTAGGCTCGGTGCTGAAAGCAGATCTCTAGTTTGTCTTCTCCAACAGAAACTCTCTGCTCGCTTTAGTAGTAATAAGCTATTACTTATTACTGCTACTAAGGCCCCTCCTCAGCCCTCACCACAACCATTGTGTCCTGTGGACTCTCTGACTGATGGGAGGGAATTCCTCGTGTGCGTGGCTTCAAACAGTGTCTCCCTTTTGACTGCCTCATTCTGCTCATCATATTTCTCACCTCTGTTGTTTGGAATTCCATTATGATGGAATTCTTCTGTGTGTTTCATGGCACATATTCTTTTGGCCTCTGTCACTTTAAGATTATTTACACATCTTGGGTCTTCAAAATGATGTCATCTTAAACATGGCAGTGGTTGTACCTCCTCCATGTCCTAATCCTTGATTCTTTTGAATAAAATCCATGAGCTTGCTGGATAAAAGTTTTAATTTGTTAAGGAAAACCTGTAAAACTTTCCATAGTAACTGCATCCTTTGGCACATCAACTTAGAGTCGGGGCCTCCCCATGTCTCCACATCCTCACCAACAGTCCTGTCTTTTGACAGTAGTCTTGTTGCCAGATGTGACTCAATACTTCGTCCATTGTCCTGATTATTGGTGGCTCTAGGCATCTTCTCATACTCCTGCTGTTTATTCTGTATCTTCTTTCAAGAAATTGCTAAGCATCTGTCGGTCTTCCAACTTTGTTCTTGATATTTGTACTGTTAAATGGCAGAACTCATTGTGCATATTGGAAGTCAATCCCTTAGCAGATATGTGACTTGTGAATGTTTTCGCAGTTCTCTTAGGTTGTTTCTTCATTTGGTTGCTTTTTTTTTTTACTTTTAGAGAGCTTCTTAATGTGATGTGATTTATTTGCCTATATTCATCTCAAAATATGAAACTTTCAAGGTTGTTACCAGAAACATGATTGCTTCTTTTAATTGAGAGAGAGAGAGAGAGAGAGAGAGAGAGAGAGAGAGAGAGAGAGAGAGACTAGATATGAAGAATAGGCTATCACTTTGACATGAAAGTTCTCATTTAACAAGTTTCTTTACTTTGCTCAAATAGGGCCAGTGGGATTAGGTGGTAAAAGCTCTTGCTTCATTGCTGTGGATACTGCTCTGAATGCTGTGAATGTGTTGCTCTGATTGGTTAATAAATAAAGTGATGATTGGCCAGTAGCCAGGCAGGAAGTATAGGCTGGACAAAGAGAGAAGAGAATTCAGGGAACAGGAAGGCTGAGTCAGGAGTCGCCAGCCAGACACAGAGGAAGCAAAATGTAAAGATACCGGTAAGCCACAAGCCACGTAGCCAGGTATAGATTTATAGAAATGGATTAATTTAAGATGTAAGATATAGCTCACAAGAAGCCTGAGCCATTAGGCCATGCAGTTTTAATTAATATAAGCCTCTGTGTGTTTATTTGGGTCTGAGCAGCTATGGGCCAGGGCAGGACTGGAGAAAACTCAAGCTACACTTCATAATCTTGATGGCCTGAGTTTGAGCCTCAGACCACACATAAAGTTTGGAGGAGACAACCAATTTCATGAAGCTGTCCTGTGACCCCTGCACAAACATTATAAATACACACACAATAAGAAGAAATCAATAAAAAGTAGTTTGCACAGTTGGTGCTTAGCTCATATAAGTACCAATAACTTTGGTAGGAGGGGAGTAAAATTCTTCTATCCTTTATTTTTAACTTTACATTAAAAATATCTTATCATCATTTACTTTCATTGCTGGTTTCTTTTTCTAAGTAATTTCTGTGTGCGTGTGTGTATGTGTTATGTGTGCATATACGTATGTTCACATGTTGTGAGCATACATGTGTGCACATACCTGTGTGTGTACAGGTATGTAAAGAGCCCAGAGACTGATGTTGACTATCTTTCTCCATCACGATAGCCTTTATTTATTTATTGATATATCATCTCTCACCCAATCTGCTAATCAAGGTGGCCAGCTTGCCCAGGGATTTCTCGATTCTGCCTCCAGAGCATACAATAACAGGTGGCCCACAGAGCCACCAGGGTTTCATATGCATGCCAGAAACCCAAATGCTGGTCCCCAGACTTGCTCAGCAATCACTTTATCCACTGAGCCATCTCCTCAACTCCCCATCCCCGATTAATTTTCACCACAGCTTAAACAGGGTTTTTTTTTTGTTATGAAAAAAAAATCTTTTATTTAAAAATGGCCTTTCACTACTAATTCAAAGGCCAATTCACTCTAAATGTCAATTAAATATATATGGCTTCTAATTTATCAAAGAGCTTCCAGTAGCTTCTAAATCAGAGAATGCCTATACTAGCAAGCACAGCCAATGAAAGACAGATCGTCCTCGTGGTACAGTGCTCCTGTTGACTGTGTCTGCCTGGGAATTAGCTGAAAGAACAAGTCTGGCCTGCAGAATGTCTCAGCAGTGAGTTAGCTAAAGAAACAGGTCAATAGCAATCCTGCAGGTACTCTGACAAAGCCATAAGCCAAACTGACTGAGAGTGTTTGAAAGGGGGCTCTGGGATCTCTCTGGCAGAAGTGAGATAATACATCTACCACTTCAGAAATATTGGATACGATCCTTTTGAAATAGTTTACCAGAGAAAAATTCAGGCATTTTTCTTCTTAATCTCCCAGGGAAAACGACAGCATAGTCTATCATCTAAGTGACTAGACAGAAGTAAAAATGTTAAATTGTTTTTGTATGCCCTATGTCCATCCATCCTAATATACAAATGTCTTTAAAATACATTCCTCGGTTTATAAAAAAAGATAATGACCGAAGATAATCACACCAAAATGTTTAGATTTATCTGTATCTGTAAAAATATCATTTTATCTTCAACTTCTTTTTGAAGTGGCTGCCTGATCACCCCACATGTGACACAGAAGACTCTGAGTTTCTTTAAAATTGTAATGGGCACTCTATTCTGAGTTTTCAGGGAGTGATATTGGTGTAATCTGTAGTTATCTTGTGTTTGTTCCATGAAGTCTAAAACATCCCACATCCATTTCTAGCTCTACCACCATGGGTGTCTGCAGATCCCCTCTGCCTATGCTGTATCTCCTGCCAGGAGCCCCATCCTAAATGGCTACAAAGCTAAGACCTAGCAGGAAGTCAGATGTGCTGACGGTCTCCTTAAGCAGTGAAACCATCTTTACTTGGTGCTCAGAGCAAAAATAACAGCCAAGTTACTTGGCTGCAAACAGTCTCTTACAAACCACCAGTATCAGTGAGGATACTGTCCAGTACAATGGGCATCGACCCTGTACCTGAGTCCTCATCTTTTTGTTGACAATGTACAACCATAAGACAATTTGGGGCTTTTCAGTTTTCTGTGTGTTTTTGTTGTTCCATTATACATAATAAATACTCAAATGCTAGCCCAGAAGTAACCATCATCTGAAGAATAGATAACAAAAGGAAAGAAAGATATGCTTTAACTATAAACTAACTCATGAGGTGACAGATACTCTTAAAGGTCTGCACAAACCAAGATCTTTGACTTTTCACTAGGAAACAAAAGATGAGACTACAACCTTCCCAGCATTCATTTTCTCTCTCTCTCTCTCTCTCTCTCTCTCTCTCTCTCTCTCTCTCCTCTTTCTTTCTCTCTCTCTCACAGGAACTCACTGTAATTTTCTCATAACACTTGGGAACTTCACACTAGACCTGTGCTTCTGGTTAATTTTGGTTGTCATTTTCTATTTGTAAGTGCAAAGGGATGACTATGGCACACAGAAGTCAAAAATTGAAGCAATAAGGATTAGCTTTCATGAATGGTAATCACTATTCTAGGACATGATAAAGATGCAAAGAAATGTGATTGGCAGTTGGTACTTTAGAATATCAAACTCGAGTGAGTGAATAAGGAATTCCAAAATGGCCAAATGGAAGCATTTCTACAGCACAACCGTGGGGCTGGGTGAAGGTATTGAGGGGATGTGGAGTGTCTGAAAAGTGGTGATATACAAAGTAATAAGAGTCCCTAATAATGTGGAAATTTTTTTCAGAAAGTAGATAACTTGAAAATGTCCTTTCTGTCCTCAGATTTGAAGCTTCTAGAAAGTCTGTGAATAGAATTACAGACCCCCAAAGTGTGTATTGTGACAGAGATCATGGGGAGAGAACAGAACTTACCTAATTTTTTAAAGATTTCTCTGCCTTTTATGTAAGTGAATGTCTTGGTGCCTTTGTATGTATATGCTCATGTGTGAGGGTACCCTAAGAGGGTAGACATGCCCCAGAGCTGGAGTTACAGAAAGTTGTGAGCTGCTTGATGTTGGTTCTGGAAACCAAATGTTGGTCCTTTACAAAAACAGGAAACACTCAACCACTGAGACACCTCTCCAGTTCCTTCCTTAAATATTTTTATTGCTATCCCATATAAAAAGATATATAGAATACACAGTGGGAACTCGGGTTCCATATTATATTTTTATATCATTTCACTTACTTGTTTTTCTTTTATTATTATTATTATTTTATTTTACAATACAGTTTAGTTCTACATATCAGCCATGGATTCCCTTGTTCTCCCCCCCCCTTCCCTTCCCCACAGCCTACCCCCCATTCCCACCTCCTCCAGGGCAAAGCCTCTCCCAACCTGGTAGACTCAGTCCAGTCAGGTCCAGTCCCCTCCTCCCAGACCAAGCCAAGCAACCCCAGGTTTCAAACAGCCAACTCATGCAATGAGCACAGGACTTGGTCCCACTGCCTGGATGCCTCCCAAACAGATCAAGCCAATCAACTGTCTCACCCATTCAGAGGGCCTGATCCAGTTGGGGGCCCCTCAGCCATTGGTTCATAGTTCATGTGTTTCCATTCGTTTGGCTATTTGTCCCTGTGCTTTATCCAACCTTGGTCTCAACAATTCTCATATAAACCCTCCTCTTTCTTGATAATTGGACTCCCGGAGCTCCACCTGGGGCCTAGCTGTGGATCTCTGCATCTAGTTCCCTCAGTCATGGGATGGGGTTTCTAGCACGAGAATTAGGGTGTTTGGCCATCCCATCACCAGAGTAGGTCAGTTCGGCTGTCTCTTGACCATTGCCAGCAATCTATTGTGAGGATATCTTTGTGGATTTCTGTGGGCCTCTCTAGCACTTTGCTTCTTCCTATTCTCATGTGGTCTTCATTTACCATGGCCTCCTATTCCTTGTTCTCCCTCTCTGTTCTTGAACCAGCTGGGATCTCTTGCTCCCCCAAGCTCTCTTTCCCTCAACCCTTGCCCTTCATTACCCCCACTCATGCCCAGGCTGTTCAGGTAGATCTCATGCATTTCTCCTTCACTGGGTGATCCCCGTGTCTTTCTTGGGGTCCTGTTTTCCAGGTAGCCTCCCTGGTGATGTGAGTAGCAGTCCAGTCATCCTTGTTCCACATCTAGCATCCTCCTATGAGTGAGTACATACCATATTTGTCTTTCTGAGTCTGGGTTACCTCACTCAGAATGACTTTTTCTAGATCCATCCATTTGCCTGCAAACCTCATGATGTCATTGTTTTTCTCTGCTGAGTAGTATTCCATTGTGTATATGTACCACAATTTATTTATCCATTCTTCAGTTGAAGGGCATCTAGGTTGTTTCCACGTTCTGGCTATTACAAACAATACTGATATGAACATAGCTGAGCAAGTGTCCTTGTGGTATGATTGAGCATTCCTTGGGTATATGCCCAAGAGTGGTATAGTTGGATCTTGGGGGAGATTGATTCCCAGTTTTCTAAGAAAGCGCCATATTGATTTCCAAAGTGGTTTTACTAGCTTGCATTCCCACCAGCAGTGGAGGAGAGTTCCCCTAGCTCCACATCCTCTCCAGCATAAGGTGTCTTCAGTGTTTTTGATCTTAGCCATTCTGACAGACATAAGGTGGTATCTCAGAGTTGTTTTGATTTGCATTTCCCTGATGATTAGGGATGTTGAGCAATTCCTTAACTGCCTTTCAGCCATTTGAGTTTCCTCTGTTGAGAATTCTGTTTAGTTCTATAGCCCATTTCTTAATTGGACTGATGATCAATTTGATGTCTAATTTCTTGAGTTCCTTATATATTCTGGCTATCATCCTCTGCCAGATGTGGGGTTGGTGACGACCTTTTCCAATTCTGTAGGTTGTTGCTTTGCCTTGTTGACTATATCCTTTGCTCTACAAAAGTTTTTCAGTTTCAAGAGGTCCCATTGATTGTTTGTCTCAGTGTCTGTGCTACTGGTGTTATATTTAGGAAGTGATCTCCTATGCCAATGCATTCAAGACTACTTCCTATTTTCTCTTCTAGCAGGTTCAGAGTAGCTGGATTTATGTTGAGGTCTTTGATCCACTTGGACTTGAATTTTGTGCACGGTGACAGATATGGATCTATTTGCAGCCTTCTACACGTTGATATCCAGTTATGCCAGCACCATTTGTTGAAGATGCTTTCTTTTTCCATTGTACACTTTTGGCTTCTTTGTCAAAAATTATATGTTCATAGGTGTAATGTCAGGGTCTTCAGTTCGATTCTGTTGCTCCACATATCGATTTTTATGCCAGTACCAAGCTGTTTTTATTGCTGTAGCTCTATAGTAGAGCTTGAAGTCAGGGATTGTGATGCCTCCAGAGGTTGCTTTATTGTACAGGATTCTTTTGGCTATCCTGGGTTTTTTGTTTTTCCATATGAAGTTGAGTATTATTCTTTCCAGGTCTGTGAAGAATTGTGTTGGTATTTTGATGGGGATTGCATTGAATCTGTAGATTGCTTTTGGTAAGATTGCCATTTTTACTATGTTAATCCTGCCTGTCCATGAGCATGGGAGATCTTTCCATTTTCTGACATCTTCAATTTCTTTTTCGGGGACATAAAGTTCTTGTCATATAGGTCCTTCAGTTGCTTGGTTAGTATTACCCCAAGGTATTTTATATCATTTGTGGCTATTGTAAAGGGTGATGTATCTCTGATTTCCTTCTCAGCCTGTTTGTCAATTGTATATAGGAGGGCTACTGATTTTTTTTGAGTTGATCTTGTATCCTGCTATGTTGCTGAAGGTGTTTATAAGCTGTATCAGTTCCTGGGTGGAATCTTTGGGGTCACTCAAGTATACTATCATGTCATCTGCAAATAGGGAAAGCTTGACTTCTTCCTTTCCAATTTGCATCCCCTTAATCTCCTTATGTTGTCTTATTGCTCTGGCTAGAACTTCAAGTACTATATTGAATAAGTATGGGGAGAGCAGACAGCCTTGCCTCGTTCCTGATTTTAGTGGAATCGCTTTGAGTTTCTTGCCATTTAATTTGATGTTGGCTGTTGGCTTGCTGTAAATTGCCTTTATTATGTTTAGGTATGTTCCCTGTATTCCTGATTGCTCCAAAACCTTTTTTATGAAGGGGTGTTGGATTTTGTCAAATGCCTTTTCTGCATCTAGTGAACTAATCATGTGTTTTTTTTTTCTTTGAGTTTGTTTATATGGTGTATTACATTAACGGACTTTCGTATGTTGAACCACCCTTGCATCCCTGGGATAAAGCCTACTAAATCATGTGGATAATTGTTTTGATGTGTTCGTGGAGTCTGTTTGCCAGTATTTAATTGAATATTTTTGCATCAATGTTCATGAGGGAGATTGGTCTGTAGTTCTCTTTCTTTGTTGTATCCTTGTTTGGTTTAGGAATCAGGGTAATTGTAGCCTCATAAAAGGAGTTTGGTAATGTTCCTTCTGTTTCTATTGTGTGGAACAATTAAAGAGTATTGGTATTAACTCTTCTTTGAAAATCTGGTAGAATTCTGAGCTGAAACCATCTGGTCCTGAGCTTTTTTGCTTGGCAGACTTTTAATGACTGTTTCTATTTCCTTAGGGGTTATTGGACTATTTAAATAGTTTATCTGGTCTTAATTTAACTTAGGTATGTGGAACCTATCCAGAAAATTATCCATTTCTTTTAGATTTTCCAGTTTTGTGGAGTAGAGGTTTTTGAAGTATGACCTGATGATTCTCTAGATTTCCTCAATGTCTGTTGTTATGTCCCCCTTTACATTTCTGATTTTGTTGATTTGGATTCTCTCTCTCTGTCTTTTGGTTAGTTTGGATAAGGGCTTGTCAATCTTGTTGATTTTCTCAAAGAACCAACTCTTCGTTTCATTAATTTTTTGTATTGTTCTCTTTGTTTCTATTTTATTGACTTCAGCTCTCACTTTGACAATTTCCTGGCATCTGTTCTCCCTAGGAGACTTTGTTTCTGATTGTTCTAGAGCTTTCAGGTGTGCTGTTAAGTCACTAGTGTGAGATTTCTCCAACTTCTTTATGTGGGCATTTAGTGCTAAGAATTTCCCTCTTAGCAGTGCTTTCATAGTGTTCCATAAGTTTGGGTATGTGGTGTCTTCATTTTCATTTATCTCTAGGAAGTCTTTAATTTCTTTCTTTATTTCTTCCTTAACCCATTGATGATTCAGTTGAACATTATTCAGTTTCCATGAGATTGTAAGTTTTCTGTAGTTTTTGTTGTTGCTGAAATCTAACTTTAAACCATGGTGGTATATCAGAACACAGGAGGTTTTCCAATTGTTTTGTATCTGTTGAGATTTGCTTTGTGGCCAAGTATGTGGTTGATTTTAGAGAAGGTTTCATGGGATGCTGAGAAGAAGGTATATTCTTTTTTGTTAGGATGGAATGTTCTGTAGATATCAATTAAGTCCATTTGAGTCATGACATCAGTTAAGTCCTTTATTTCTCTGTTAAGTTTCGATTTGGGAGATCTGTCCAGTGGTGAAAGTGGGGTGTTGAAGTCTCCCACTATTAATGTGTGGGGTTTTATATGTGGTTTAAGCTTTAGTAATGTTTCTTTTACATATGTGGGTGCCCTTGTGTTTGGGACATAAATGTTCAGAATTGAAACTTCATCTTGGTGGATCTTTCCTGTGATGAGGATGTAATTCCCTTCTTGATCTGTTTTGATTGATTTTAGTTTGAAGTCTATTTTGCTGGATATCAGGATGGCTATACCCACTTGTTTCTTAAGACCATTTGATTAGAAAGTCTTTTCCCAGTCTTTTATTCTTAGGTAGTGTCTATCTTTGAATTTGAGATGTGTTTCTTGTATGCAACAGAAAGATGGGTCCTGCTTTCGTATCCATTCTGTAAGCCTGTGTCTTTTTATAGGTGAATTAAGTCCATTGATATTAAAGGATATTAATGGCCAGTGATTGTTCATTCCTGTTATTTTTTGGTGGTAGTGTGTATGTACTTCTCTTCTTTGGGGTTTACTGCTGTGGCTTTATCTATTGCCTGTGTTTTTGAGGGTGTATCTGACTTTCTTAGTTTGGAATTTTCCTTCTAGTACTTTCTGTAGGGCTGGGTTTGTGGATAGGTATTGTTTAAATCTGGCTTTGTCTTCGAATGTCTTGTTCCTTTTGTCTAGGATCATTGAAAGTTTTGCTGGGTATATTAGTCTGGGCTGACATCCATGGTCTCTTAGTGTCTGCATTACATCTGTCCAGGTCCTTCTGGCTTTCAAAGTCTCCATTGAGAAATTAGGTGTTATTCTGATGGGTTTACCTTTATAAGTCACTTGGCCTTTTTCCTTTGCTGCTCTTAATATTCTTTCTTTATTCTGTACGTTTAGTTGTTTATTATGTGGCAAGGGGACTTGGGGGGGCTAGTCTGTTTGGTGTTCTATAGGCTTCTTGTATCTTCATAGGCATTTCCTTCTTTAAGTTGGGAAAGTTTTCTTCTATGATCTTGTTGAATATATTTTCTGTACCTTTGAGTTAGTATTCTTCTCCTTCTTCTATCCCTATTATTTGTAGGTTTGGTCTTTTCATGGTGTCCCAAATTTCTTGGACATTTTGGTTCATGACTTTATTGGCTTTATTGTTTTCTTTGACTGATGAATCTATTTCTTCTACCGTATCTTCAATGCCAGAGATCCTCTCTTCCATCTCCTGCATTCTATTGGTTATACTTGCATCTGAAGTTCCTGTTCGTTTACTCAGATTTTCTATTTCCAGCATTCCCTCTATTTGTGTCTTCTTCATTTTTTTCTATTTCTCTTTTCAGATCTTGGACTGTTTTCTTTATCTGTTTCATTGCTTTTTCATGATTTTCTTTCAGGGCTTTATTGTTTTCTTCCAGGGCTTTATTGTTTTCTTCTGCTTTATTTGTCCTTTCCTCTAGTTTTTTATAGTGTTCTTCCCATGTTTTGTTTGTCTTTTCCTCTATATAAGCCTCTACCTTCTTCATGATGTTATTCATAAGGCTGTTTTCTTCTGCTTCTTCCAATTTTTGATGTTCAGATCTAGATGTTGGAGGAGGGCTAGTTTCTGGTGATGCTGTATTGCTCTTCATTTTGTTGTATGTACTTCTGCCTTGACGTCTGCCTATCTCCTTGTGGTTCATTCTTGGTCTTATCAGTGCACTTGGTCCAGACAGAGCTGACAGATTCAGGAATTCTCTCTCTCTTGTCCAGATGGGAGTTCTCTTGTCCAGATGGGAAGTCTGGGACAGGATGGGAGTTTTTGTCCAGATGGGAAGTCCGGGGCAGGATGGGAGCTGGGGGCCAGTCTCTAAGTCTCAGGAAGTGGCTGGGGTCTCGGGCGATGATAGGCATGGGGGCAGGGCCTTACTTGTTTTTCTATCCATCAATTTACTTCCGTTACACTTGAAAATTTTAGAATTGGTCATATAGGAAATAAAAATGGTCTTCAGACACAGATCTTACTTTCTCTTCTCTGTCTTATGTGTTCTCATATTCACAGTGCTGTGTGAGTTAAGCAACACACACATATACTTTGTTTTAAAAGGATCAGGAGCAGCAAGATGGTTTAGCAAGTAAAGGCCCTTGATGCCAAGCCTTACAACTTGAGTACACACAAACACACACACACACACACACACACACACACACACACACACACACACACACTACAATAAATGAAATCACAGCAACAATAAATGAAAGGTAGCCAGCAAGGAAGAAATTTCCTGCTCAGTACCTACTTGATTATCCCAAGTCCCATGACTAAAGTATAAGATGTTTCCAATAACAGGGTCTGACCACTGAACTTGGTGGTCACTAATGAGAAGCCAAAAGCAATGCCAAGAGCCTGTGTTGTTTAGTGGGTCTTTGGTACCTCTCATGGCCAACACTTCCAGAGGGAGTTAGTCTACACTTGGTACTGGACTTTTTATTTGGCCACCTATGACTTCTGGAGAGGACATTATGCCCTAGGCAACATAGCTCCAATTAAACTTTTTTATATGAGAACATATATCTTTATATGTATATATGAAGCTTATAAAAATGGTAGGAAAAACTATAGTATTAAAAATATCCTGAGAATTAAAAGTTCACTATAATTTTAACAAAGGAAATAAGGTCTATCCAGATTGCTGGATAGGCATGTTCTTAGGATGAACATAAGAAGTATATGGGCAGCACAGATAGAACTTGGGGGAAGGTTTAAAAAGTGAGGGATAGGTCGATAAAAATGGCTCAGAGGTTATGAGCACTGGCTTCTCTTCAAAAGAACCCAGGTTTAATTCCCAGCACTCACATGGCAGCTCACACCTGTCTGTAACTCCTGTTCCAGTGGATCTGACTCCCTCACATAGACATACATGCAGGCAGAATACCAATGTACATAAAATAAAAAAACAATCAAAAAGTTTTTTAAAGTGAGGAATAAATCTGAAAGGGGCTAAGGGAAGGGGTGGGTGATTGTAAGCAGAATACACTGTATGAATGTATGAAAGTCTCAAATGGTGAATAAAGGTATTCTATTAAATGTTATTCAAAATATAGTATGGAAAGAATTATCTAGGCTGTGTTTTAAAAAAAATAGAAAGATGTTGCTTTTATTGAAAATAGATAACTGTTGTGTGTGTGTGAGTGTGCATGTGCATATGTGTGTTACTTAACCCACACAGCACGTGAATACGAGAACAAGTGTGACGGAGAAGAGAAAGTAGGAAGTGTTTCTGAAGACCATTTTCCTTTCCTATGTGGCTGTTACCTCACTCGTCATGGATGAGAAAGTCAGAGAGAATCCAAGGGAAATGAAGCAGGGCTGTATGGTCAGAAACGCACTGCCTCCAAATGAGATGAAGCCCATCTTCATGGCGAGACGGTGAGCCTCCGCTTCAACTGGGAAGAAGAGCTCTGGGCTTAGCTGAGAAATGTTGGTCCTGTATGCATACCTCTTCTCCCTCTCTACTGTGTAATTGAAGGTTGCAGATTTATTCAAAGTTTAGTCTTTGTCGGAGCTAGGGTTTTGTTTAACTTAGAAGGATAAATAATCAGATGTTGACAGAAATGAGCGATGCTCCCCTCAAAAATCTAATCTTTCTGGCCTTTGTTAAAGAAACATCAAGGAAAATTGATGACCATGAAGATTTATGTTTATTAATCTAAGGGGATTTTTTTCTCACCCTGGAATGATAATAGTTATTTGAGTTATGGCTGAATAATGGAGACTATTGAATCAGGGAGTCCTCCAATGGTTCACACTCATTAATCATTTTTATAATTAAAAATGTATTTCTCAATTCCACTTATTTTTCATATTTAAGGAATACCTATTAGTATAAAACTTTTCACACATGCAAAAGAAGAAACTATTTTAGAGAATAATTGAGAAAACGGAAAGCTTAATCAGCTAAGCATCTTCATATAGGGATAAAATTCACACATGCATATGCCATGTATAATTAGAGATATTTATCCTTTTTATGTGTACAGAATTTTCATTTTAACATTAAACATAATGACGACTGTAATTTGGATCTAAATGTCCTCTAGGGTTGGAGTTTTGTTCTGTCTTGTGCATTACTGATAGGTGAGGAAATCATTAGGTCATGGGGCCTAGAAGAAGGGAGTTAGGTTACTAGAAAAGTGGCCCTCAAGGGCATACGAGGGACCCTGGTCCCTGCCTTGTGACTGTTCTACTATGCCCTCTACCATGATGTATTCTGCAGGCACAGGTACAAACTGATGGCATACTGAAACTTTGGATAAAAATAAACCTTTTCTTGTGAGCTATCTCAGCTGTTTTGTCATAGTGATAGAGAACTGACTAAAAGTGATAAACTGGCCTGTAACTTGAAGTAACTTAGTTTCTACACACATACCTTTTATGTAGAAACAAAGTGAATATTAAATACTACAAGCAGAACAGCTCTACCTCTCACTTCCTACAGCTAGCTAAGTGTGGTATCAGGGACTAGCTTGCACAGACTACTGGTTTCAAAACATGCCAGCCTAAACAGATCTTTCTCATGCAAACGCCCACAAAGTTTGCATCCAATGTGATGTAAATAATCAGAAACTATCAAAAACAAACAGGCTATTTATTTAGAATTTGCTCTAAGAAGGAACTCAGCCACCATCACTGCAATTGGCAAGCACAGTAGAAATGCTTGTAATGGAAAAGGTGCTGTCATGAAATGGATCAAGTGTGCTGTCATTCCTAGGCAAGGTTACTGTCATAAGAAGGAAGAGGATGACTGGAGAGGTTGGGCACATACCATTGCTGATCAGTACAGCATATCTGACTCTCTATGGGTAGGTCAGAGATGGAAAGAAAGGCTATAAAGGTTTGGAGACCTAGGGGTCATTGGATGAGTCCTCAGTGGTTCAAATATTTACTGCCAGGTTGGAGTTTGTTCTCCCAGCCTTATTGCTTATGGTTGTGAGCCAGAATTCTAATGCTATATATGGCCTGATTGTGTCCCTTTTCATAGTTGCACACTCATCTTCAGTCATTGGGATGTCACTGGGTTTTTTCCTTTAATAATAGCTCTAGTCAATATTCACTCAGATATTATTAGTAGTAACTGAGGAAATTATATATATATATATACTTATACATATTACATAATATATAATATGTTTATAAATGTGTATATATTATAGAAGTCAGATGCTCTCATGCATGCTTTATATAGTTATTGCTATCTATTTGCACTGGTGGTCTGAACACTTCAAATTGTCTGAATTTTAGCAGAGATGAATTGAGCTTCATTGGAGAGTTACTTTTAAAAGTATCCACTTGCATGTTAATTTTTTAAAATGTTATTTAATTTGTGTCTATCTGGCTCTGTCTCTATGTGTGTGTGTGCGCGTGCCTGTGTGCCCACATGTGTGTGGGGGTGTGTGTGTGTGTATGTGTGTATGCAGGTGTCCATGTGTCACAGCATGCCTATGGAAGTCAGAGATCAACTTTCAGCAGTGAATTTCCTCCCATCCTGTGGTCTGGAGAACTAACTCAAGTCCTCAATCTGGGCAGCAGGCAACTTTACCCACTGTACTGTCTCGCTGGACACCTTTACTTTTAAAATGTCTTCCTGGGAGGGCTGGAGAAACGGCTCAGGATTTCAGAGCGCTGCTGCTCTTACAGAGCACCCAGGCTCAGTTCCCAGCACTGAAATGATGGTTCATAACCACTCTTAATTCCAGGGATATCAGAAGGTCTTCTCACAACTCTGCAGTCACTGGGAACATACATGGTGCACAGACATGCCATCGAAACACCCATACACATAAAATAAAACAAATAATCTAAAGAAAATAACTTTAAAATGTATTTTTGGAATTGAACTTTAGGTATGAATATACTTTCCTTTATTGAAATGGAATATTGATTTTTAAATTTTTTTGTATAGAAGCATTTAACTCTGTAGAAGTGAATGGAAGGCACATGTTAATATATTCATTTTTTAAATTAGTAATGCAACAGATAGTAAGTTTTATTTATTTATTGGGCTGAACAACTTTTCTTCTATTTATTGACTTTGGGGGTGGCTTCCCCTTAGCTCACAAGTCATACCTTCTGCCCATAATTTGATGGGTACAACCTGTCTTCCTTTTATTATTTTTTTTTTGGAAGAAGCATTTTCTAACTTATTAAAATTTAAATTTTCAGTGTGAAGGGTTTGCTTCTAATAGTATTTGCAAAGTAACTAAAATTTCATGGCTGCCCATCAAAGTCAAGCCACATGTCACTAATACCTTGAGGTAACATAAAATATCAGTTCCAAAAATCTCACGTGTAACTTTTAGCCTTCATGTTGTGATTAAATAGAAGTTATTCTATGGAAATTAGTTCAAAGAGCTCTCAAGAAGCTAAAAGCAGATCGACCATACATGCCAGTTCTACCTGCCCATGTACTCTATGTAGCGTGGACTAGTGTTTCTTCTTCCTCCAGCAGAGCTGTGAGTGTCCTTACTTACTTTCTGTGTGCAATGGGCTCATTCTAAATGACTTCCATGTGGTGACTACTGCCTATGAGTGTCATCAGTCCTCATTACTGTCCAAAAATTGAAGTTGTAAATAAAATACAAAGAAAAAAAAAAAACCCTGTTCCTAATTCCTTTGTTCTATTACCAAAAATTCTGAGTTAGCTGGTAGGAGATGAAGTTCCAGGATCAGTATTTTTAAAACTCTCTTGGTGATTTAAATGTGCCTTTAGAATAGAATAGCACAGTAGCTCATCTTTCCCTTATTTCTAATCAATAGGTCATATATCATGCAACTTATCTTCTATAATAGGAATGTCAATAATAAACTGAAGCCAGTATAATCCAGGTTACTAAATCTATTTTTAAATACTCTATTATCTTTTAAGTGAAACTAAATACAAAATAAGAACTTAATAATATTAGTAAATACACAGACTTTTTTCCATATTCAAATCAGTTCATTGGACCTGATTAAACCTGCACTCATATTCTCAAAGACTCAGGAAGACGCATATATTATTATACCTAGAAAAGATTAAAGAGATCACCTAAATACGTTTTCTAATTACATAAATGTAAAAATAATGTAGTTGAGACCCAGAATCATCTAGTACTAGTCACAACACCATTTAATATTAGAATTAGAACTACAAGATCAATGTGTGTTTAAATTAGTTAGACAATCCAGAAGATCTGTGCAGAACTTGGCAGTGAATGACACACTTGAGTAGAACATACATTTATAATCTGTTTCTTTGGATCATGAACTCAAGGGTAACATTACAAAACCATTAGTTATTTCAGCTCAGTGTATTTTATGAGGCAAGCTGATTTTTATGGAGAGGGCAATCAAGATGTTGAATCAGCATTGGAATTGTCTGAAGGCATGACTGGGGCTGGTAGATCTGCATCCAAGACAGGTCACTCCCCTCTACAAAGCTGTGTGTCCTATGACTTGACTAAGAGCTAAGACAACAAAATGAGAGAGTTGGTCTACTTCATAAAATTTCCTTGAAAGCCTCAGTCTATTTATGTCGATATCTTATTAGTTAAACAAGAGATCATGTTCCATCATTCAGAGGGGGAATGAACAAGGGCATGACTATCAAGAAGCCAAAATCCACTGAGGATGTCTTGGAAATGTCTTACCTTGGTTGTCTTTTTGATGTGATGTTCAGACCTCAATTTTGGTTCACTGTAATTCATAAAATTTGGGTCTTTGATAGTCCATACTTTAAGTTTTCTACCAGTAATATGACAGTTTGTGTCTTATGGTAACCTGGAATTTCACATTATAGTTTGACAATGTGTCATTTAGTAACAAGTTAAGAAAATAGAGCTTTAAAACATGTTTTAGCAACATATAATGCCCTAAAAAGTCTACATTAATGTCATTTGACATTTTGATACTTGTCCTTAAAATGCATATGATTTAAACTATCTCACAATATTAAGTAAAGAAATTTTATTTTTCTGTTCTGACAGCATTAAAATTGTTTGTCCCTAGCTGGAGAGATGGCTCAGACGTTAAGAGCACTAACTGCTCTTCCAGAGGTCCTGAGTTCAAATTCCATAACCACATGTTAGTTCACAACCATCTGCAAAGAGATCTGGCTCCCTCTTCTGGCATGCAAGCATACATGCAGGCATAACACTATATGCATAATAAATAAATAAAAATCTTTTTTAAAAAGTTTGTCTCCTCTAAAAAAAAAAAAGTAATCTTTTTCTATCCATAATAAACATGTTTTCTAATAAGCCATGACTTGCTACCTATCTCTATGTATGCATAACATACATCTTAGAAGGCAATTTTCATACACTGTGATCATAAACTTCAACAGTGGAACAAAATGAATTAGCAGAAACCAGAGGTATATTGTCAGATTAGCAATGTTTTCTTTTGTGTTAGAGAAAATGTAAGCATTTTCATTTTTTTAGAAAAATAATATTGAAGAGTTGAAAGGATTTTCTTTTTATCTCTATATGAAAATAATATTTAAAATCTATCCTTAAATAATGTAAAGTTTTATCAAAGATTAGATGCATAATTATTGATGGAATGACTCATTTCTCATATCCTCTTCCACTAAAAATACTTGCAGTGCCTGAACAAATGTAAAGGAATTAGATTATGTGGATGCCTTATGGCATGTACAATCATTAACACCCTACTGGAACAGGACATTAACAACCATTCCTCCAGTTTCAATGTGTATTAAACCATTCAAATAATTGCGAGCTAATGGTGATATCCACTCATGTTATTGCTAAAAGAGAAAAGTGAGAAATCTCCCTGGTCCATGAGTCAAAACTTAACTTCTAATAAGTTTAAAATAGCCTGTGAAGCAATTGCCTAGAGGCAATATTTTCAGAAGATTCTAAAATGACATACAGTTGTAAATGGCTTTAATACAAAATCCTAAAAAAAAAAAAAACCTCCAGGGTAGGTATATCATTATAAGAAAGAGCAGTTCAGGAAGGTCTGTCTGTGAGCTATGTCTCAATGTATTTTTATCCAGGTTACAAGTCTCTCTGCCTTGGTACGTCTCTCTTCCTGGAATAGCTTTCAATATTAGTTCATTACAGAAAGTACCTAAAGTAGATGGATAAGCCTTCTATGCCTCTATGCTCATATGTATGTCTTACATGAACAAGAGGAGGATATCTGATCATTTGCCCATCTGATAGATATGTCTCTGTTCCTTTGTCTACATCTCTCTATGTCTGGGGGGCTTTTTGAATTACACTCCTTTAATTCATTAGTGAAGTTATACCTTATCTCATTTCAAAATGATTGGAGGCAGCTGCACTTTTCCAATGATTTCTCTGTAGCCTCTACCTATATATCTCTGTCTCATTTTTTTTCTCTTTTCCTGCATTTCAAGATCCTCACAACCTCATATTTAGTCATCGGTTCTTCTTTGTATTCTTTTCATTATAAAACTTGGTCTCATTATTCATCAAAGATGAGTTTCCACATAAACTTAGCATCAATTCTACCATCTGTTTCTAAAACTGTGACTTTCCTTTCAATGACTGCAGGAGACTTTAGCACTCCTGGTGAGTCTCAGATATATCACAACTAAGCTACACAGAGGTATACTTCTTAAACTTCTGATCACAGACTCTTGTCCCCAAGCTGTCTATTTCTCATAATAAGACCTATTGCTAGAGTCACAAGATAAGTCTATTCCTAAATCAAAGCTGTCAGATGTGGTGATGCCTTATGAATCATGGCCATGCATATGGCCCTTTAATGAGTGCAGGAACAAAACCAGGCCGTCATCACAGGTGCTGGCAAGAGCTGGTTGGTTGGCTTCCTTTTTGCTTAAATCTGACCCCTGCAGCTAGTGCTAACTGAGGAGGCAAAGGAGTCCAGGAGCCTCAGGGTGGCTGGAAGGTTGAATCCAACTGAGAAATCCAAGTGTTCTATAAGTGTTGAAATATAAGCCAAATTAATGTTCTATTAATATATTATTACTATTAATATATTGTTCTTTTAAACATAGGGGACTGATGAGATGGATCATCTGGTAAGGTATTTGTCATACAAACCCTCGGTGGCCTGAATTTGATCCTCAGCACCCATGTAAAGGTGGAATTAGAGAGCTCACTCCACCTAGTTGTGCTTTGACCTACACACACACACACACACACACACACACACACACACACATACACACACACACACACACACTAATAATATACATTCATTTATAAAAAGAAAAGACAGATGGTCAGATTGCTCAAAACTCTCTGCTATGTGCTAAAGAAATAAAACTTCGGCCAAGGGGGGAAAAAACAGAAAGAATAGTTCTGCAGTGCTTAATGTTTTTTTTTTAATTCTTCAGAAGTTCCACACATGTGTGTCATGAATTTTAGTCATTTTCTGTGCTCCACTCTTCTTTTCTCTCTTCCCTCTCAGCTCCTGATGAAACACTTCTTTCCATTCTCCCCAAAACCATGTGTGTGTGCGCGCGCGCACATGCACGCGCATGTGCATCCCACTGATTTAATTAGAGTTGCTAGCACACGCATGGCAAAGAGCAGCATAGGCATGTACAACTTACCAGTGGCTACACCACTGGAGAAAATGCACCTCTACTCCCAGCCAGCAACCACCAACAAACCTTTATGACAGGCGTTGTTAATACGGCTTTACATATCGTGGGTTCAATCTCCTACTCCATCGACCTATGCTCCTTCTTTTAAGACATGTCTTTCCTAGAGAAGTGGACTCTAAATCCCCCTATGACTATATTTTAAACATTTAGACATGTTCATTAATTCATTCACGTGTATCCTTTTCTAAACTTTTTTTAGTTTGTGGTCAGAGTCATGTTTTGTGTTGGTACTATCATACAGATACATCATTATTATGGGCCATTACTAACTCTCCCTCACGCCTACTCCTATGCCCTGCTCCCGTTGTTCCCCTTCCTCGATCCAGTGGTCCTCCTGTCTGATTTCATGTCTCATATATGCCATTGCCCCCTCTTGCTTGCTAGCGCATACCCCACTCCTTTCAAGCTCCTCTTCCTCTCCTGTAGAATACTGCTAAGTGGCCTACAAACCAGTCTTGTGATATTTTGTCAAAGAATATAAGTGGTTTTTCCCCCCTTGTCCTAAAAAATATGCCAGAAGCTAAATTGTAGAGTCTTGAAATGCTGTTGAGATTTCAAAACAGCCTACTATTGACTGTGTTGTACT
The DNA here is from genome assembly GCF_049852395.1 of Peromyscus maniculatus bairdii. NCBI lineage: Eukaryota > Metazoa > Chordata > Mammalia > Rodentia > Cricetidae > Peromyscus > Peromyscus maniculatus. The sequence goes on from NC_134862.1 coordinate 58,797,992, forward strand.
TTGATATGAGACACAGAGATGCAGAATTTGGAGTTTGCCCTTCTGGGTTTAGGTCTTGTTTTCTTCCAGAATTTTCTTGTGCTGCTTTTCTTCTCTTTTGGAATGCTAATATATATTCTGTGTCATTGTACCCAGGAAGTATGTGATCTGCAGTTTAATTTTGACTTTACAGATGTTATAGTTAAGATATTGGTTGCCTTGAATATCAGAAGAGACTTTGAACTTTTGATTTTTTTTATTTTTATTTTTATTTTTTATTTTTGGTTTTTCCAGACAGGGTTTCTCTGTGTAGTTTTTGGTGCCTTTCCTGGATCTCGCTTTGTGGACCAGGCTGGCCTCAAACTCAAAGATATCTGCCTGGTTCTGCCTCCTGAGTGCTGAGATTAAAGGTGTATGCTGCCATTGCCCAGATGAACTTTTGATTTTTAAACAGTGTTGAGACTGATAGACTATGGGGATTTTTGAAGTTGGGCTGGATGCACTTGCATTATGATATGACTACAAGCCTGTCATGGAGGTCAGGGAGTGAAGTCTGGTGGTTAGAATAAGAATGTCCCCCATAGGATCATATATTTGAATTTATAGTCACCAGGGAGTTGAATTCTTTGAAAGGATTAGAAGGATTGAGAGGTGTGGTCTTGATGGAGGAAATATGTCACTGAAGGTAGATTTTGAGCTTTCAAAAGCCCATAACAAGCCCAGTCTCTCTCTCTCTCTCTCTCTCTCTCTCTCTCTCTCTCTCTCTCTCTCTCTCTCTCTCTCTCTCTCTCTGTTCATAGATCAAGATGTAACTCTCTACTTGTGTTCCAGTGTCATGCATGCAGCCATGCTCCCTGCCATGATGATAATGGACTAAAACTCTGAAACTGTAAGTAAACTCTCAATTAAATGCTTTCTTTTATTAGGCTTGCCACAGTTATGGTATCTCTTCACAGCAATAGAACAGTGGATAGTACAGTATATATAATATATGTATACATATATATATTCTGTAATATATATAATATATATTATATATATATATATATATGTATTCTGAAACGTACTTCTCAGCAAAAAAAAAAGTCCAATTAACATTTACCTGTTATTCAGCAGACATGGGGGAATTCTAAATCAACTTGTTTTGAAATATACTTTAGCTGATTGATGCTGGAAATCCATGATTTTATTCCATACTTTCTGTGGTTTTCTCTCAGAAATATTTATGGCAAAGGTCAAATGTGTTGATATTTTTGCCCTCAGAGCAAACAAACAAACACACAAAAAAGATGGGTAGCAATCCTGCCTATTTGGTTAGTATTACCAAAATTCTATTCAAACTGATGTCACTAAAATTCAAATTATCTGCCATTTTTTGGATACTTTTCCATTTCTGATTATAGGTGAGCAAGAAAGACAATTCATCAAGTAGCCTTATTATTCAGGTCATAGATTAAAACACACACACGCACGCACGCACGCACGCACGCATGCATGCACGCACGCACACACACGCACACACCCCAAAAACTAGTTTGGCTCTATTTAATGAGACTTAATCCTGGTTATTTGATGCCAAGATGATGCCAGAAGCAGCTAGATCAGTTTCATATTAGGAGACTCCCACTGACATCAACTACTTGACTATTGGAGAATCTGAAAGTCCTGGTCCTCTAAACTCACAAAGGTATGTAAAGATTACTAGCTAACTGTGGTGATGTTCACTTATAATCTCAGCACTTGGAAGGTGAAGGCAAGAGGAGATCAAAGCTACAGCCAGTCTGTGGCAAGTCTGGGTTATAGGAGAATCTATCTCGAAAACTAAAATAATAAACACTTGTTAAGTGGAAGGTTAGATCATACACATACACACAAAAAAACATGAGGGAGGGAGGGAGGGAAGCAGGGAGGGAGGGAAGGAGGTGACTGAATGAAGACTAAGATCCTCTTCCTCCTTACATAAATAAGGTCAACATAGGCCCTTTAATCACCCTGCTTCATCCCCAGCTCTCAACTTCCTTTTTCTAATTCATTAAGCCAGCATGAGAATCATTAAAATTTCTAGGTCTTTTTTTTAGATTTGGGCATGTTTGTTTTCCAGCCTTCCCCCAGGGGATATATTTAAGTACCACCAAGGAATTTAGAATGAGAAGAATTTTCTAATAATTTTTCTACACGGTAACACAAGTGAAGTTGTATATTTTGGTCCTACTATGTTGATTTTGAGAGATGAAACTTCTGTGGAAAAATCCTTTTGTACACTGTGAAGATTTGTCTCTGCCAATGGTTTAATAAAGAAGCTGATTGGCCAATAACTAAACAGGATAAAGTTAGGCAGGAGAGCCAAACTCAGAATGCTGGGAGGAAGAAGGGTGGGGTCTGAGGAGTTGAGAGGCAATGTAGAGATAAGCAAGATGGTCATTCTATACTGAGAAAAGGTACCAAGCTACATGGCAAAGTGTAGATAAAATATATGGGTTAATTTAAATGTAAGAGTTAACTAGTAACAAGCCTGAGCTATTGGCCAAGCATCTATAATTAATATTAAGCCTCTGTGTCTTTACTTGGGAATGGCTTGTAGAACAGAAACTCCCACCTACATGGAACAATTTCTTCATTCAAAAGACTCTCAGGTTCCTCTGGAAACTACAGCAAGGTCACTGTGAAAAGACTAACTGTATTGTCTCTCCTAGAAAAAATAAATGTTCTTCCTCATTGATGGAACTTACCTGAGACACTTTATATAACAAACACAAACCCACAGCAGAAAATCTCCCCATTAATGCAAATTATTTACCAATTCCATTCAATTTCCCTTCCTAGTAGCCTAATGGGACCTTAGAATAGCTTTTCAAAACTGACTGGCAATTTCCAGATAACAAGTCTTTAAATACATGAAATAGATACTAAGATTTAAACTTGAATTCCAGAATATTTATATTCAACTTCCCTGGGAAGAATACAATTTTAGTTTTGTCTAAAATCTTGCTATTGCAACAAACTTTAAAACTTTTATAAATTCAAATGACTCTTCAAAACCACCTGTACTTTCACAATCCCATATCATTTAGTTATTGCTATTATTTGATATATATATATATATATATATATATATATATCTTTAATGTTAATTTCTTTTTTAATCATTTTACTTTTGAGAGTATAATATAATTATGTCATTTTATCCTTCCTTCTCTTCTCTCCAGTACACTGGTAACCTCGCCATATACCAATCCTTGTTCTCTCTCAAATGTGTAACCTCTTTTTCCACTGACTGTTGTTACATGCACATATGTAATCATTGTTTATGAGGCTTATTTTCCTGTTAATCTTCGTCCACATAGTTTGATGAATCTTCTTCAAATCCAAGAGGAAAGTGCTGCATTGCAACTGCATAGGCATGCTGGTATTTCTTCACCAAACTTCAAATGTGTATGCCGCAATCAATTTTCCTCAGTTAGCTTCATCTCCTCCAGCTATCAGCCAATCTCTGCTAAAACTGAAAGTGTAATGTTCAAGCTTCTCTCTGTTAAGGAAAAAAATGGATACGGAAATATCTGTCCCAGGAATTATAAACTGCTCTAAGCTTCCCTTTTATGGAGCACAAATGGTACAATTTGAATAATCTTACATACCTCACCTCAGGACAAGATTTTAAATTGAATCATCATTAAATTATCCATTTGTCTGTGAAGGGCACAAATAATTTGTTTATGTAAGCATTGCTATAAATCACCAATGTAAATGATATGACTTTTCCTTCATAAAAATCTTTTTAAAAAACAATAATTTCATCAAGAGTTTTCTTCACATCTCCTGAGAATATTCCTCTTGCAAGTAAATGACTTTTAATCTCAACTATATTTCAAAGATATTAAATTCAGCATTAAAGACATGAAGAGTAAAGGGAAGAGACGACCTTGTGCCCAAGGCTCTTTCTCCTGAGTGGATTAAGCAGGAAACTCACAAACATTAAAAACTGTCCCTCTCCAGGCTAATACATCTTTCTCTCATTAAGGGAGTCACATGCTTAATAATGTTCAGTTTATCAACAAACCCGGTGAACTACCACGGAAGTTGAATTGTCTAGGAACTACAGAGATAACTAACAGCTGAGAGTGTTTGCTGCTCTCCCAGAGGACTGCACCTGGGTTCCCATCACCCTTGGGCTATGGCTCACAGCTGCCAGCAACTCTAATTCCAGGGAATCTCACAACCACCCCTTCAGTCCTCCACAGGCACCCACACACATGTGGGGCATGCACACACACACACACACACACACACACACGCACGCACATACGCATGCACGCATGCACACACACACACATAAAAAAAATAAACCTTTAAAAAAGGATTTCTGTAGGAAATGATAAGGGCTTTTCCTCAGTTTTGTCTGGAAGGTCATGTTTAGAGTGACCTGGCAGCATCTGCAGGGGCATCGTAAGTCTTGGCATTGTCTTGGTATGTTGGAGGCTCTTAAAATTCATATGTACAGCATGGCCAGCCATAATCATGACACCATCTGCTACATGATTTTGTAGATAGAAACAGGACAATAATAGTAAGGCCACATCTATGGCAATGTCTGGTGGGTGGGGAAGTGGATGTGATATGTAAGAATCATGATGACAACTTGAAAAGGCAGGTTGCCTACTCTTTCCGTCACAAAGAAGAAAGGAGCTCCTGCAAGAAGAGATGGGAAGGTATAAATTAATATTTGCATGGAGTAGGAAACAATCATAAAGAAAATCATCAGATAATTAAACTACTGCTCATATTATCACCCACAATTCACTTAGCTTCTGTCATTTGAACCATTGTTGTTACATTTCTTGAATTCAGTAGATAGCATAGCAAGAGTAAATTTTCTGCGTCTTCTTCAAGAGGCTATCCCATGTTTTAGGATTTGTAATAGCATGTCGTTACTTCTGACATAATTGGTAGGCTCTTCACTACTCTTTAAAGTGACTCTTGCTTTGCCTCAGTGTTTAGCTTCAGATGTTGATGTTCTCCACTGGGCTAGCGTAACTGTATGGCTCTGGCTTAGCAACATCTTACTAAAGCTTGTGTGTGTGTGTGTGTGTGTGTGTGTGTGTGTGTGTGTGTGTGTGTGTGTGTGTGTGTGTTATATGTGTCTGTGTGGTGTCTTTGTGTGTGTGTGTGTGTGTGTGTGTGTGGTGTATGTCTATGTGTGTCATTTTCTTTGTCCATTTCTTTTGAGTAGGTATAGAAAACAATGAAATCATATATGACATAAAATTGAAAACTGTATTCTGATACTTTTTTTCAGCTTTTGTCTCTTACTATTTCTGGGAGAACTGAGGGAAACTCACAGAGGAATGGTTTTGTGGTGTTTCTAGGCTTTCTTTTTTCAGTCAACTCATTAAGAACTTGGAAGGTTCTGGCACAACAGTGAAATGATCTCTCTTTTCAGTGTTCCTGAGAGTCACATAGAACTTCCTGCCCCAAGGGCAACAGCAGTGTCAAAGTGACACCATCCTGTTTTCCTTGGTCACAGCTGGGACTCTCATAGAAACTGTCAAAGTAGTGAGTTGTTAAGAGAACTGTGGAAGCTCCCTGCTGTCATCCTCCTGACTTCGGTCCTCCTCAGTACAATGCAAATGCCAGCAATCTATGCCCTACTCAGTGCAAGCTTCAAACCATCCGTGGTCTCTCTCCTTTTCCATCATTCATGCGGCAAAGACTTAAAATGACAAGAATACAAGGTTAAATCCATTTTAATTTCTTATTCGTGTCCTATCGCCTATCCTGTGTGACTAAGCCTTGACAGGGACGCCGAGATGAGACACTGGAACTGGACCCAGAGGAAAAGCCATGAACAGTGTCGCTGCTAATTGTGGTTGCAAGACAACAGCTGTGCTGTGGATGAGTTCGTTTTAGCTTCCTCGCCTACCAGAGGACACATCTGATATGCATCAAGTGAATTAACAGACGTCAAGTTCAGAAATGCTTTGTCTGGGTAAAATAGCATGACTAGGGAGTATCATTTCCTTACGATAACTAAAATGGATTTTAGAAATTATTGCATCCAACTCTTCAATTTTATGGAACTTTAAGAGAATTGTCCCACAAATAGACAGTAGTATCAGGACATAATATCATGAATGTAATAAATCAATACAATTAATGAAATTAATGAATATCATAAACATAATTATTGAATGAATACTGCAAATGTAACCAATGAATACCACAAATGTAATTAATATCATGAGTATAATTAATTAATATCATAAGTGTAATTTAAATAAATAGATAGATAGATAGATAGATAAATAGATAAATAAGTAAATAAAGAGGTAAAACTTTTTCGTCTCTGTCCAGTTGTCAGAATTTCTGAGACATGATTTATATGTGACTAGGAAGACACAATACAGCCTGTTCAATGCATTATTCACGTACACCTAACTTCTACAGCAGATAGAGTTTTGCATGTTCATCTCATGTATATAAAGTAACTGTGTGTGCTTTTCCTAATCTGTAGGATTTGATGCTTTTCCAAATACCTCAGAGTCATTACAGAACTGTTGCAGTAGATCTTAGGAAAGTAACTGTGTTTTCTTAATCTGTAGGAAAAGCACACACAGTTACTATATATATACATACATACACACATACATATATATGAGATGAACACACAAAGCTCAGTCTGCTGTAGAAGTTAGGCGTAAGTGAATAATGCATTCATTGATGGGCTGCTGCAGCCTCCAGCAGCAAATGGAGCTTGCAGTTTAGAACAGTGGTTTTCAACTTGTGTGTCGCAGCCCTTTCATAGGGGTCGCATAACAGACATCCTACATATCAGATATTTACATTACTATTCACAACAGTGACAAAATTAAAGTTATGAAGTAGCAACAAAAATAATTTCATGGTTGGAGGTCACCACAACATGGGGATTGTCTGTATGTCTCAAAGGGTTGCAGCATTTGGAAGGTTGAGAACCACTGGTCTAGAACTACAGAAGGAATGAGTGCTTCCTCTTTAATTGTAAACGTTTTAAATTTAAGACATTAGCAGAAGACCGATTCAATAAACCACTCAAGGGTGAAATTGTCCACTCTTCTATCAGTCCATGTGTGCAGTAATTGATCTCAAAATTTAAAGATTTTTAAAATTTTTCCCCAAGAGTGTGTGCATGTCAATATTAAAAACCAATATACTTTCCTTCAAGGATGTTACACTAATGAAAAGGCATTTTCAAGCTTATGATTAACTGTATGGAGTAAATGTATCTGAGATCTAACAACTATCACCAATTTTTTTTTTTTTTTTTTACAGTTTGAAAGCATAAAGTCCTTGAATCTGACTACAATCAATGTCTGGCAAACTAACAGCTAAATTGCTTCAGTTCCAAATGTCATCTAGCTGCAAAGGGATGGGATTTAAACATACCCAATAGAAGGCGGTACAGTAGAGCAAAGCTGATAGTTTTGCTTCTTTCCCAATTGAATGGTTCTTTTTAATAGTTTGTGGGAAGTGACCTCAAATTACCATATTAGGTTGCTTGCTGTTCTTACCTGTAAGCAATCAGCAGAAAGAATTCTGACAATTTTATTATCTATTGCATTGGGCAGAAGATTCATAATGATGCCATGACTTCCATCCTTATTGTGGTTCTGGGTAAGAAAGTTAAACCATAGTTTCCCATGGCAAAATATGAATATGCCATCATTTTCCTGGATGGCTGTAAATCCTGGCTCTAGATCTGTATGATCACCTTCATAATGAAAAAGAGATTAAATTGAGGACAGAAAGATGTCTCAATAGCTAGAAGAAATACTTTCTGCTCTTGCAAAGAACCTGAGCTCTGTTCCCAGCAGCCAAGTCAGGTAGCTCATAGCAGCCTGTAACTCCAGCTCCAGGAGATCTGATGCCCTTTTCTGGCCTCCATGAAGACCTTCACTCAATGGCACATACCCACACATGGACACACATAATAAAAATAAAATATTTTTCAAAGAAAGAAGGAAAGAGAGGGAAGAGAGAAAAAATACATTTACTTTTAGTTTGGGCCACAACTGAGGAACAAGAAATCCTCAGTCTTTCTGTGACTTGCCCCCAGAAGTGTCTCAACTTAAAGAAAGGATAAACAAAAGCCAGAAGCTGTGCACATACATGCAAAGGTAGCTGTGGGCCAAGTTACCTGAGAGAGAGAGATAAGTCACCTGGAGCAGGAGCCAGGGCTTGGGGCTGTGCTGGATAGTTTTATGGCAACTTGACACAAGTTAAAATCATCTGAGAGGAGGGGAACTTACTGAAGAAATGTCTTCATAAGATTAGGCTGCAGGCAAGCCCGTAGGGCATTTTCTTAATTAGTGATAGTTGAGGGGAGGGCTCAGCCCATTGTGGGTGGGGTCATCCCTGGACTGGTGGTCCTGGGTTCTATAAAAAAGCAGGCAGAGTAAGCCATGGAGAGCAAGCCAGTAAGGAACACCCCTCTATGGCCTCTGCATCAGCTCCTACCTCCTGTGTAGGTTCCTTCCCATCCTGTGTAGGTTCCTGTCCTGACTTCCTTTAGTGATAAACAATGGAAGTGTAAGCCACATAAATCCACCCTATCTCCCCAGGTTGCTTTTGGTCATGGTATTCCATTGCAGCAATATAAACCCTAACGATGATAGGAGTGAGCTGATTTCACTCTCAGGGTAGAATGTCCTGTACAGAGCTGGAGCTGAAACAAAATTTCTGAAAACGGATCCAAGTTCTGTGGGTCCAATTAGTCTTGTGATTTCCAAGCACAGAATGTTCTCTTTAGCTAGAGATAAAGACCAGCACGTCTCTTTCTTAGTAGGAGGAAGGTTGGGCTTCATCTGTTTTTTGAGACACGGTCTCTCTTTGTAGCCTGGACTCACTATGTAGACCAGGCTTGCCTCACACTTGTGATCCTCCTGCTTCAGCCTTCCAGGTGCTGGGATGCTAGGCATGTTCTTCAACTTCTAGCATGGAAGCCCACGTGCTATCTAAATGACCATTTGAGAGTTCAGCTGCCGACTTCATGTTATATCTGAGCAAGTGTCTCTGTGTGTGTCTCTCAATTGTCCCCACTGCTTGTCTTTGTCTGTGTCTCTTTCAAGTTTAGTTTTAAACTATTTCTAGTTTTCTCATGACAGAAGTGCCCACAGTTGTTCACAAAAGACACAGCGAAAATAATTGTTAGAAATAAGCATAAAAATAGAATGCCATATGTGTTGGACAAATTAAACCTATTTAGCAAAATACACATTTTCAATTTTTAATCCAGAGAAAACAGGCTTGGTAGAAATCGTGACCAGAGAAAAATACCGCTACAATTGAAAAATCTAACATGAATATATTTAATTGGCAGTGCAAAACAACTTAATGTTCATTGTAAAGTATAAGTGGAAAATGAGTCAGCATGAACTCAATCTCATTGAAATGTGTAAGGAGACCAAAAAATAGCAGCAATGATTATGCAGTGATGCACAGATTAATGAGTTCTGTAGTTAAATTCAGTGTATGTGAGATGTTTTTCCAGAGCTACCCTAAGGAGAATCAGAAGGGCTCCAGAGGAAATATGTCCTCTCTCAGAGATGGAGACTAAAAGGCTAAACCAAGTTGTCACCAGGGCTGGTCATTTCTGGAGACTGTGAGGTGTTATAAAACACATCTCTCCACTGCCTCTGGGTAGCAGCTCCCAGGCAAGCCTGGGCAATCCTTGCTATGAGATGCATTCCTCCCATCCCTGCCCCTATGTTGATACTGGGCTCCGCCCCTCTCAAATCTGGCCACATTTCCTTACTTTATCTTTCCTTCCCCAACCCTATATTGTCATTTATATAGGTTTTTCTCTTCTTTGTAGAGGCATTTTAGCTTTATTTTTCTCCATGCTATATTTTTAATTCCAGCTATTAGTTTTAATTAATTCTCTCTCTCTCTCTCTCTCTCTCTCTCTCTCTCTCTCTCTCTCTCTCTCTCTCTCTCTCTCTCTCTCTCTGTGTGTGTGTGTGTCTCCTTCCTCTTTCTCCCTCCCCACTCTGTCTTCCACCACCTTTTCCTTCCCCTCTCCCTCCCCTCTTCCTTCCTTCTCTCCACTCTTCCTTCTATCTCTTTCTTCTTCCCTAATTTTCTCTCCTTCTCTCCACTTTCTCTCCTCTTATCTCAGTTTGTAGTTCAGGCTGGCAGGGAACTTGCAACACTCCAACATCAGGCTCCTGAGATCTAGAATGATATGCACGTGCTGTGGCATAAGAGCCTGAAAGAGTCAGTCCTTTCTTACCCTGAGAATCCTTTGGAGAGCTCATTATTACTACTCTGACATCAGGACTTACCCCCAACCTCTAGCTAACAGGACTACAGGGTCATTTCTTTTGTTTCCTTGGGCTGTCTGTTTCCTCTGCTTGTACCTCCTTATTTAGGTTCTATCTTGCAAGCTGAAAGCAAGGATGCTCACCTACCATTCCTACAAAAGAGGAAGGCGCTGAGAATCTGGTAGCTACCGCCTGCTTCCCACCACACCTGTCCCTCATTCTTTCCACCTCAAGCTGAAAGGCAGAACTCAGCAGCTGCTGCTAGCCATGGGTCACCTGCACCAGCCCTGGTGGCTTCCTTGTGCCTTCCTCCATCTCTCTAAATGCCTCTTCTGGAAAGTCCTCAATGCACTCAGCGACTGTGTTGTCATCTTTCCTGCCACGCTGTAGAAACCCCCTCTCTCCCACAACTGTCTGAATGAACATACAAGTTAACGCTACACACACGTTAACTGAATTAGTGATTCACAAAGCTAGTGTCCTTTGGTTCCAGTTGTCTTGTGTGTTATTCTATTTAGAAGAATCGTGTTTTTACAGAGCCTCCCAAGATTCCATAGTGTAAATATAGTTAGGAATGATTCTGAACAACGTGGTGTTTATTGCCCTAGAAATGTCATATCTGACATTCTAGTAGCAATGTCTGGTGGCAAAAATGTGGTCAGAAAAAAGTATCAGTTCTTTTCCAGGTGATTTTGATTTTACTTTAAAGAAAACAGAGTCCTTGGTTTTGTATGTTTTTTATTATGGTAGTCTGTAGTGGGCAGATGTTCCAGCTTTGACCTGGGAGTACCACCCCCAATGAGGCTTCTGGTAACTGTCACACCTACCTATGACCTGCCCCGGAGGTAGGGCTGAGATGGGGGTCTTTAAGAACCAAGAGCCAGATGCGCCAGCTCTCTTGGTTCCTGGATCCTGGATGCTGGATGGTAGACTAAACCGAGTTCTCCAGAGAACAATGCTGGACTGCACTTTACCTCTCCCAGATCCTGTAACCAATTCCTTTACTTGTTGTAAGTTACCCCAAAATAAACCTCCCTTTTAACTACGTGGAGTTGCCTTAATAAATCCCCCCATAGCAGTCAGTATAGAATAAATTTTATGCAATCATTCTTTGAGAATATTACTGAGTGAAATTCTAATAGACCAAATTTTAATGCATTGTGTTTTACATGGCTATTCCCATGTGCATTTATAAAATAGCATGATATATGTTATCAAGTGTCTTATTCTTTTTTAATAAATAGCATTTTCCTTCTAAAGATGCATGTGCCTATAGCTTCAGGGTTATGAGGAAATTTTAATGGAACACGAGGACAGATTTTATGTTTAAGTCACCAGTTTTCTAGAAATCACTTTAGCATTTTCAATTATTTTTAAATACATAAAAAAATGTAACTATATTAGAGCATTTATAAATCACTGTCAGAGTGTAACAAGCAGAAAGAAAAATATCGAAAGGCCAAACAGTGCCCGGGATAATTGGAGCAGCATCTCCCTATACAGAACAGCATGAAGCAAAATTCAAAACTAATGGACTTAGTCTCATGAGCATATTGTCTTTAATAATTGAACAGAAAAACAGATACTCTAGATTTCTCAAAGTGACATTAGTAAAAGCTATAGAAACAGCGATATTTCCTTTAGCAGAACTGACTCAATTTTCTTCCTGTCTTGCTGTGCCTAATATCTTCCATAATTGTTGAAGGCAGGCAATTTATAATGAGCGATGGGATAACTTAAATATGAGAATATAGGCTGTTCCTTCCACTGAAATTTGCAAAGCTAAAATCAAAACAGGAAATTGGCTGTTTCAAGAGATGTGGAAATTACTCACTGGCTAATATGGTCTCCTGTATTATTTACATTTTTAATTCTAGTAAACCGTTTTACAGTTTCACCTGATTTTTTTTTCAGTTTTTAGCAATACAGCAATCATGTTGCAAGGTTTTTTGCTAAACAACCCAAGATTCTGGCCAGACCCAGCATTAGCAGTACTTGCACCCAAAATTTCCTCAACTCCTTACTTACTTACTCTTGGCTGTTTGCTTTTGAGCCCATAGCCATGGCTCTCTATATCATCTACATTAATAATGCCAAGTTCACATTCTGTGATAAATCATCATGCATTGGAGATGCTACATGAACTGTGGTAAAAGCAGAAATACTAACACGTCACTATACAGCCAATATGATGAGGTCAAGTGTTGCAGTATGAATATTGATGTCTCCCCAAAATTAATATACTAAAACAATCTCCAACACAATATCATTAAGAAAGCCTTCAAGGAAGTGACTGAATCTCGAAAATTTTGGACTTCTTTTATTATTACTATTACTATTATTATTTTCCAGGGAAGAACTTCTGAACTTCTTACCATAGGGGACATCATGACAATTAAATGAAACAGTGAAAAGGGGGTTTTAAATTGTGAGATGATATATTTAATTTTTCTTATCTGTCACAGAAACAATAATGAGCTAGCACCTATTAAGCAAATCTTATGTGCCACCTATATACATTGTCCTACACAATCATCAGAAAGCCTTGTAAAAGAAGATTGTCAATGAGATATGTTTCGAAGTTAAAGGATATGACCCCCAACACACCATTAGGAGGTGTCATAGCCAGAACATGAACCCAGAGAGCCTGGGCCCCAGCATCCTTATGTTCTGCTGAATTCTGCTACATTATTTTTCATGATGCCAAACTGAAAAAGGATCCAAACATCTACCATCCCTTTAGATGAGGAGTCTGACAGCGCCAACCATGTATGCATTCTGCAGTTTCTGATGCAACTGAGAAAGTACTCTCAGAATGTTTCCCTGACAGTGAAAGATCAACAGGAAATCATTAGGGCAATTTCTTGGTAAGCTTGTAAATGGGGATTCTGTACTTTGGCACCAGGAGACAGGTTTCTTTCCCTCACACTGGGATCTAAAGCTACTCGTGCTGATTTCTGCTTTTCTCCCAGTCTGACATGCCTAGGAATTAATTAAATCAAGTTTATCATGTTAAAGTAAATCAAGAGAGGAACAGTATGATTCAATGTCATTCTAATAGATAGCATGGATTCTTCTTAAGAGGATATAAACTTCCAAATTCAAACTTTAAAATATTTTTCTGTGTATATATAAAAGTACCAAGCAAGAGACAAATGGAAAATGTTTAAAATTGACTCTCTTTGCATCACCTGATTATCGTGTATGCAAAGGCTAAGGATTTCTTAATAGTGTCAGTATTTGAAATTTCTTCATAATCAGGAAGCATTTCCCAAGTAATCTTATGAACAGATCAGCATGAGGTGGGATGACTAAGATGCCAAGTATTTTGTTGATTACAAATCTTATTAATCAAGTTCTGCCCACTGTAGCAAGCTTTGTTATCTATCTTTTAACCAGCAACCAGCAAATAACGACCTGGAGACTTGTTATTCATTATGAAAGCTTAGCCTTTAGCTTATGCTTATCTCAACTAGCTCTTATAACTTAATTAATACATACTTTCTAATCTATGTTCTGCGCTACCTCTCTTCCTTCTTGTACTTCCTATCTGTGTCTGGCTGGTGACTCTGCCTTTCTTCTTCCCAGAGTCCTCTCTGTCTCTGGAAGTCTGGCCTAACCTCTTCCTACCTAGTTATTGGCCATTCAACTCTTTATTAAACCAACCATAACGCACCTTGGCAAAGACACATCTTCCAGTGTAAACAAATATTCTGCAACAGCCCCTAAAGCAGGTGCCTTTATTATCACTGAAGACGGACAAGAGCACAGTTTAGAATAGACAGATGACATTCCTTTTCTACTTTTATTGATTCTTTGTGGATTTCACATCATGCATTCCCACCCCACTTATCTCCCTGTCTCCTCACTTCCATCCTCTGCCCTTGCAACCTCCCCACAAAGCAAAATCAAATTTAAAAGAAAAAAAAAAACGAAACCAAATCAAAACAGAAAACAAAACAAAAAAAAAAGAAATAAAAATAAAACAAAAAAGAGAAAGAGAGAGAAAAGAAACTTGTAGTTGTAGCTGTGGTGTGGCCCATTGAGTCACACAGTTTACCCTGTAGTCAGTCAGTGCATTCATCTTTACTTGCGAGTGTTCATTGCCACAAGTCATCTGGCTCGAGGCCTCTGGCTTCTGCTAGGCCACTGATGGTAGGCTCTCATTGAGGCTCCTCTTAGATATCCTGTTGTCCTGTGTTGTTGGAGATCCTGCTGATTTGGATCCGTAGGTTCATCCCCTTCGCATGCTCCAGCAGATCATAGATGAGGTGGATGTAGGGATGGGCCAACTCATAGCCCTGGTTCTGGGTCTGAGTGGTAGCTGGGTTGGTCGGCTTGCCAGCTTTCTCTCGTTGTCACTACCCAGGCAAGCTCTCCTGCAGTACCTTGGCGAGCTCACCCAATCCAGCTTGCAACAAGCAGAGAAGCCATTCTCCTGCTCCCAGGTCCTCAACGACACTCACTCCACCGGGATCAACTCTACTGTTTTGCCCAGTAGGCGAGGAATAGGGCCCCTCTCTCCTGGTTGCTGTCGGGGACAGACGAAGGGGAACAGGGTCAGCTCTCATGCTCTCAACTCTCAGGGCTGGCTTACCTGTGCCCCACCACAACGGGGTTGGCCCTAGTGTGCACCCAGGCAGGGTGCAGGGTTCACGCTTCGGTGTGCTGCAGCAGGTGAGGGGGCAAGGCTAGTTCCCACATCTTGTTACCCCAGGCTGACTCTTTTGTCTGCTACAGGTAGCAAGGGGCAAAGCGGGGAGGGCATCTTTCCCTCAACCACGCCACCACATGGCAGATGAGGGGAGGCAGAGTCAGCTCACCTGCATCCTCAACCATAAGGTGAACTCTAATATGCTGCCCAGGTGAGGTGAACACCTGTGGTGAGGGGTGGGACCATCTTTCCAGAGTGGAGGGGCCAGCTCTCCCCTGAGGAGAAGGGTCAGCTCTCCTGCTGAGGTATCCAGTGAGCCCTAGGGCCAGCCATCACAGTCAGTGAAGGGTGTGGCTGGCGCAGTAAGCGTGGTTCCAATGACACCCCCATGTCCCCATCACCTGCTAACATGAGTCATGAACATCATCACAGACCCCAGCTGCAGCAAGACCACAGACCAAGGCATGGACCTCAGCAGCAGCTCAGGCTCCGATGGACAGATGACATTCTTTAGCAGGATCAGGAATTTCATCAATAGGAACTCTTAACAACCATGCCTCCCAAAGAAGGACCACATTATCTAGACTAGATCGCCACCTAGCCAAAATTACTCATCACCTGGATAAGTGATTTTTTTTCTTTGTCAATGACATTTGCATCTGGAATAAAGCACCATGGAGTGATGACTCACACTTACAGCACGGTGAAAGAGTTAGAACTCATTCAAATTTTATAAAATTGCAAATGACATTTAGAATAATTGACAACCTGAGACCAAAGACTATACAATCTTCACCTGTTTCTGATTCTCAAAATCTTAGTTTAAATGGATTTATATGCTTTCGGAGAAAAAAAAATGACCCCTGCAAAGGGTGTTTAGCTTGCATGCATGCTGGAAATCAGCTCCAGTCCTGCTCTGCTGCCGTGGCCTGGGAAGGACGGGCTTACCCTTTCTTTTCACAGCCAGGAGGTAGCCAACACCCTCAGCCAAGAGTCTGTACTCCCTCAGCAATACGGAGCTGCTCACCTCGCTACTGAGTGCCTGCTCCTCTGAGCCTGAGTAAAGGTTTGTCAGATGGAATTAAGGGCTGACAAGATGGCTCAGTGGGTAAAGAACAAGCAGCAAGTCTGACAGACTGATTCCCCCAAAGCCACTTGGTGGAAAGGAGAGAATGGACTCTTTCAAGTTGTAGCATGCGTGTGTGTGTGTGTGTGTGTGTGTGTGTGTGTGTGTATGCGCGCGCATGCACGCGCATGAGTGCAGGTATTTACATATAGAAAAAGAGAAAGCATGTGCACAAGAATTAGTAGTAATAAGAAGAATTCAGAATTAATTAATTTCATTTTTCAGAAAATGAAAATTAATCTCATCATTTTTCTCCTTAAAAGGAACTGAGATGTGAGATAAATTTTGTCTTCAAAGTTAATAAGGTGATGTAGAAATATAAAGGAAGTTCCACCCTAAACCAGAGGTATTCTTACCATGTTATTCTCACACTTTCTGACAAGAAATGAACTTTTTTTTTTTTTTTTGGTTTTTTGTTGTTGTTTTGTTTTGTTTTTTTTCAGACAAGGTTTCTATATTTAACGGCTCTGGCTGTCCTGGAACTCCCTTTGTAGACCAGGCTGGCCTTGAACTCACAGACATCTGCCTGCCTCTGCTTCTAAAGTGCTGGTATTAATAGTGTGCCCCACCACACTCAGCTAGAAATTAACTTCTTTTAGGAAACATCAGACCTTATTTGCACTTAGTGAAGTCACACTTACATTGCCCTTATGCTATTATTACTTTTCTAATTTTCTATAATTTTCCTTTGCTTTAACTAAAAGTATAAGAACTTGTTTATAATTTCAGATCTAAAAAAGGAGGGTTTTTTTTCCTGTTTGGCTTGCTGATATATATATGGGAGCCAGAGAAATATCTACCACATGATATCACAAGAATATTTTTGGATAAACTAAACAAATGCAGTGTGATTCAATACTAATTTCCAAAAGAATGTAAGTCTTCTATAGCTTTGGGTGACCTTTACAGAATATTTCATGAAAGGGTGATAAAAGGATATTTTAATGAAAAATAAATATGATCCATATAACTTTGATGGCTGGCACACACTATTATGAGAGCTGCCATTTGTGAAGCATCAAGTTAGATAGCTTGTTCTCATCTTAGAGATGTAGATATCAAGATATGAATGATAAGCATTTAGAGCCAATGTCACTAAATCTCCACCATTCATCTTGTAGCATCATTAATTTCTTTGAATCCCTTGGGCCTACATCCTCTTCCACCTTCTATATTCAACTTTTCTGTTGTGTCTCTAAATGCAGAGACTGAGAACAGATAGAAGTATTGACTACTGGATATTTTCAAAGGAAGAAGAATGAGGAGGAGGAGGAGGAGGAGGAGGAGGAGGAGGAGGGGGAGGAGGAGGAGGAGGGGGAGGGGGAGGAGGAGGAGGAGGAGGAGGAGGAGGAGGAGGAGGAGGAAAGAGGAGAAGAGAATGAGGAGAAAGAGAAAGAGGAGGAGAGTTTAACTAGTATGTGAGAACACAAAGGCCCCCTAAGATAATGATCTCTTGATAAGAAGGGAATTGGAGAGGTTTCAGACTCCCTATAACAATGTTGTTGCCAAATAAGGAGACTCTGTGATCAAGGAAACATGAAAGATAAAGACTAGCAAGTTGCTTCATGGTTGGACCTCTCGGAGTCTGTATTTGACATGTAATGGGGCTGCATGAAAACTTACTCTAACCAGCTCTTCTCCAAACTCACTTCTATTAGGGACCTCTTTAAGAGCCTTACCCTTTAGATGAGTATATTAGCTTCAGTTCACTATGGATAGCACTATTTTCTGCTGGTAGACACCAGTGTCTGATGTGGATATTTCAGTGAATTTTTAATCTGAAAGTGGTGTTTCTCTACGAAATGTATTAACAAAATGTTTTATAATGAACCTAAAGGAGACATTTATTTCTTTGGTATTTTGACTCTATGGTCCTAAGTCTTATTGCATATCTTTAGAGGGCTTCTCTTGTGAATAAATTTTTTTCTTGCAAATAAGACCTCATAAAAATAGGCTCTTGAATTTAACACTAGGGGAAATAATTGTCCGATTAGGACATAACTATAATATCTCTCTATACACACATGTATATATATATATATATATATATATATATATATATATATATATATATATATCTTCTATTAGACACTTGTCTTGTGTCTTGTTCATAAATTTCTGATTTAAAATTGGAACTAAATATGTAAAGGTAAGGTGTTCCTGCTGAAAAATAATTTCCTAATGAGCAGCTAAGTCGTACAACCTATTTAGCGGAGTTATTATAGTTATTACTAATAAAATCGACCTCCCATTTAAATGTAGAGAAGCCGCAATGGTTCTGATACCAATTATACATTATCCCTAAATTACATATTGAAACTTGGTGGAATTATGCCAAGATGTAATCAGAAGGAATCATGAGGTGAGCAATTTTCAGAGCTCAATTTAATTCAACAACTTTTTAACTGTATCTTCCAAGATTATAATTATACTCAGCAATTGGTTTGATTGAAGGAAGAAAAAAAAATCACATTGCCTCATTGACCACCATTTTGCATACTTGTTTGAATGGCAGGGCACATGTTTTAATCTGTAAGGCGGCTGATTAGGAGGAGAGTAACAATGGGAAATCCTGTAATTCCGCTGGCAGTAACAGGAAAATTCAAAGTGACACGTTTCTAGAACTTGGTATCAAAAAAAAAGACACATTTATTTATCCCTGTTTGCCATGGCAATTACTGTGCAGGTTAGCCAGAAAGAGAGGGGAATGCTGAGCGGAATGGCAGTGAAGTTCTGGATCTGCCCCATGCCATCCCTGTGTACTTAGGCAAGGTGCTTGGTGCAAATGATTTCTTCATACCTAAGACAGGAGGACAAGCTTGCTTCAGGGAACTTTTAAGAGAAACAAATTATAGAAAAATAACAAATACGTTCATATACTGTATATATACACATATGCATTATGATATATGCATACCATTTGTAACAAAACTGTATGTGTATATGTGTATACCCTGACACGTATTCTCTGTAAGTCTGTGACACTTTTACAAACCTTGTGATGGGTTTGTTTGTTTGTTTGTTTGTTTGTTTGTTTTAGACTGGTTATCTTTTTAAAAAAAGAAAGTTAAGAAGAGTATTTTTCTCTGGAATGAGGCAGAGATACGTTTATCAATGAATTTAATGAAATACAATCTGTATTGGGCGAAGTTCAGCAGATTTTTTTCATAGTCCCCATATAACTTCAGGAGAATTTCTCAAGCTCTGCTTCTCAATGTGGCATACCCCGTCACTGCATTCAGTATCACCCTTCTGTAGAAATAGAGGGCAGAGGAACACACTTCTTGCTGAGGTATGCATAATAATCTCCTCTGTCTCTGATCCAGGAGTCTGTGTCTTTTGCGTGTTGTGATAGCTTGTTAAAATTGTAAGGAAGGATCCATTTCATCCCAGCCTGTTGTCAATACCTAGGATGAGGCTAAGCACTTAATACAGAAAGTTCTTCTTGAATGACACCCTGATTCATGGGCAGGTTTTTTTGTTGTTAGATTTTTCAAGGCACCAATAATTCCATCTGACTTACAAAATATGTATTGCTTCCAGGGAAGTATTCTTTAAAATAAAACTGACAGACTGAATATTATATAATATATAATTACATTGTATTATATTATATGTGTATATAGTAATTAAGATTGTGCAACCTCTGTTATTTCCTCTGT
This sequence comes from Peromyscus maniculatus bairdii, assembly GCF_049852395.1. Taxonomy (NCBI): domain Eukaryota; kingdom Metazoa; phylum Chordata; class Mammalia; order Rodentia; family Cricetidae; genus Peromyscus; species Peromyscus maniculatus. The sequence goes on from NC_134862.1 coordinate 58,817,708, forward strand.
TGTTTTTCCTTTCCTTCACTTAGACTACAGAACTGGCTTGAAAAAAAAATTAGAGGAGAAGCCTAAGTATTTGACTTGACCTGAGACTCGAGCTTTGATCACTCAGTATTTCTGTGAAGGAAAACACTGTAAGCAGCGACATGTTCTCACTGGCTAGAGAGACAAAATATGTAAATGTGCCCAGCTCTTTCGGTGGAGAACCGCAATACATTGAGCGGTTTTTTATTTGCAGTGAATCTGAGCAGTAATTGTCATTTTAAAACACCATAGCAGTAACAGGAAATTCTCTCATTAATCTATGCAATTGTGAACAAACGTCGGTGTTTCAGGGCCATATCATAGTAATCAATGTCATCATTTACTACTGGTTTTAAATTTAAAGGAAATTATCCCATAAACAAGGCATCCTTCCTTCCTATATTTATCTTTTTAACAACAGCAAATAATAAGAACCCCTGTTTCATTAGGAGACTGAGGAACCTGGATCTGTTTCTCAGACAGGAGGAGTATGGATTCACATCAAAGTGTCCCAACTCGCCCATCAGAGTCTGAGCTATTCTTCTTTCTCCTATTAACTCGATGGCTTTGGCATGAAATAGAGCAGGATTTAGCTATGCCTGGCCAAGAAACTGAAAGGAGCACCAAGCACGCTTTGCTGTCTGTCACTGTCTCTCTGAAAGACAGATCAGCCACTAAATACCTAAATCCTTTCCTCTTCTGCTAAACATCAGAAAACTGATTGCAAAACCGAAATTAACACGCAGGATTTTGAAGGTCATTTCATTAACGCACGCTGAGAATCAAGAGGCCCATTTTTCACCATAAAGGCTACCATAATTTCCCAGTTTACAACCAAGAAAGCTCAAAGACAATAAAACAAAGGAGTGAAAATAGAAAGATTGACTGGGAACTCTCCTTCATTAGACTCTCTCTCCCCGGTTGGTGTGCGTACTAGAGTTTGTGTGCACACGTCTCTGCAGAGCTTCTGCGACAGTCATCACTCACACTGGCATCCCCCTTGAAAGGGCCTTTGGGGTTTAACGGAACTAGGGAAAGAAACACGGTTGAGGTGGCAGAGCTAGAGTCCTGCTTTGAGAGAAAACTGCCCCAGAGGGAGAAAAAAAAAATCATGACGACAAACTTCCCTGCAACCTTTCTCTCCATGTCGTTCTCCAGTTCCCAGGGACCTCATGCTCTCTTTGCCAGTGTTTGGTCTAGATATAGACTCCGTGTTCATCAAAAGGAGAGAATTTTTGGAATGGCTTCCTTGGTCTTACATATAAAGGCGGCACTGGAAAATTTCTTATTCTTCCCCGCTTCAGATGTACCTGCTTGCATATGATGCTGGGCTCTGATGAAATGCCTTAAGATCCAAAAAGAGCTCATACAGAGTAAAATTCAGAGAGGATGTCAAAGCAACCATTGATCCTCAGTTAAATCAGTGAAACCACCCATGTCATAGTTTCTCTGCAGATAGTGTGTTTATTTCCTTTAAGCCAGTTTCAACCTTCCAGGTGGAAATTTTAGAGGGCATGAAGTCCTTGTGCACACAGATAAGCACTAGGGAGACCAGCAATGTTCAACATGAAGTGTTGGCTCTTCAAAAAAAAGAGATGTATAACCTGTTTTCCACCCAGAGGGCTGGAAACGGATGTGGTTAACACCCTGGTGAGCTGTGCTGTCTGTAGGGCCAGGCCACACCTGACTCCCCCAGTCTCCCTTAGCCTCTTATGTTTATCACAGACTCTTCCTCCCTAGACCTTTATCTTGAGCATCATTTCTCAAGTCAATAGAACCCATCGTTATGGGAGATGTCCCATGTACTTTACAAATGGAGCAGAGGTGGTTGATAGCCTGGTGACCTCTACACTATCTGTATGGCCAGACCACATCTGACTCCCCCAGACTTTGTGTTTATCTCAGTCTTTCTCCCTAGACCCTTATCTTGAGCACTGTTTCTCAGTCAATAGAACCCATCTTTATGGAAGAGGTCATTTGAAGAGGTACTCTGAAAAGAGTTTCCATGTAATCATGTCTTAAGCTTTGAATGTACATACTAGATTGGGTTATCATCAGGTAACATTTTTTCCCCAAAATTCTACTGTGCTTAAATATGCCTAAATTAGCTGTCCTGCGTCAGACTCTAAAAGTTTGAAACAATACCAGCTACTGAGTCCTGTTGAACTAGAATTCCTTCTTGCCTCACATGGATCTATACTCTGCTGGTCATGACATTTGCAGAGACCACACACAGAAAGAAAGTGATAGGGTAGCAGAAACTGTATAAGGAAAATGTGTGACTCTGTAATTTGTGCAATTGCTTTTATGGCAATCAAGTATGACAAGTCTAAACTCCTTGGGAAAATGGAGTAATAAACAGCTTTACAACGTTATTTAGCATTTTGTGAGATGAAGGACTATGGGTTTTGAACAACAATAACATACAAAAATTTGAGGTAAATTGCAAAATAATTGAAACCTAGGAAGCTACACTCATTATTCATGACATTTGAATGGTTGAGTGAGGTGCGGCATCTGATCTAGCTCTTTGGATTCTGCCCCTGGGTGTCACACTAAGACAACAGACAGCAGTCGTTGATGTCATTTGCTTCCCATTCCGGAATAAGGCTCTGGAGCCACCAAGCGTTTACTGCTCTGTTCCATTAAATGCTGCGCATGAAAACATCTTGCCTCTGCTGGTCCTTTCCGCATGATGTTCCTGCTGCCCCAGAAGACACGGAACGCTCCCAGCCCATCTCCTCCTTTTGACAGATCTTCTGCTCCTCAGGCTACACCAAGGCCACAAAATGGAAAAGGGCAACTCAGGACGCGGAACTTGGATGAAGAATTAGATTACAAGTAAAAACACTAGAAAAAATAAAATCAGATGTTCGGTGCTGGCTTTTATCATTACCATACCCAGTCTCCAGCAGAACATTAAGGCTGAGTGGGTTTGACAAGGATTTCTCTTAAATATATTTTCCACATATTACATGAGGTGATAAGTTTCTTCAGACTGTGGTGTCAGTTCCATTGATTGCTATAACATTATACATTTTGACACATGGACTTATTATGTCTCTTTTTATTAGCCAAATGTTCAGTCTGTGTATGTTTTGTTTTGTTTTTCCAAAAGTTTATAAGTTATTTGATGAAAGTCAGTGGATCATGTAATTTAAAATAAAAAAGAAAACCCTGTAGGCTTCAAGCCCAACCACCACTCTACAATGCTACATCCCAGGTACCCCTCCTCTAAATGTTTTACCATCGTTTGGCAGGATTCTATCTTTTCTAGAGTTCTGGACAACTAGACAGCATGGTTGGCAGATGCAAAAAAGGTCAACACATACTAACACCTGTTGATATGTTCCTTAAAGAAAATTACTTTTTAAATAAATGGCTGATTTAAACAGAAAGGAACATGTGTGATCAACCAATCCATCCCAGAGACATTGAGTGGCCACCGCACGTTGACCACTGAGTGCACGCTCCATTGCTCTCTCCCGCCTGATTGATCGAGCTTGGTTCTGTTTCCTGGAACTCACTGACTTTCTTTTCTCATATCTTTCAGGGTTTTTTTCCTCAAAAGAAAGAGTGGCATTCCAATGAAAACATTGCTAAAATTTAGTACAGGTCTAACTTTCTTGTTCGCATTTGATAATCACTGATAAAGTTTCTGGGAATCAATTACCACCATAGAAGAACTGGTGGGGTGGGGGTGACTCAGCAGTAAAGAGCACACACTGCTCTTCCAAAGGATGGGAGTTCTGTTTCCAAGACCCAGGTCAGGCCGTTTGTACTGCAATTCCAGGGGATCTGATGCCTCTGGCCTCCTCAGACATCTACATTCACATGCACACACACCCACATGCAAAAATACCTACAACATAACTAAAAATGATAAGAATAAACTTTTAAACATTACGACCACAGAGGTCACCCTTTAGATGTGTGAAACAGCTACCCCAACTTGGGAAATATTTTGGAAGTTTTCATCTCTTCTGTAATGTATGCTGTAGGATCACACATAAGAGGATCAAAGTTTAAATATATGTGAATATTTATACCTCAAAAAATTAATTCATATTCAGCCCAATAGTTCAATCAGGAACTATTAAATGTGAAATTGCTGATACTGAAGTTTGGATGCCTGGAGCAGAGTCATTTCTTCCTCAAGATTAGGGGAAACCGTGGCACTCGTCGTCATTTTAAAGTACATTTTTGCTTGCTCTAACCAACATATTTTTGTTCACAAAGCTAATGAACCAGAGCCTCAAACATCCATTCTGATAGGAAGAAGATGAGGTGCTGACAAGCCTCTGTGATGTTTTAAGAGCACCTAGACTAGTGGGCTCCCAACCTGCTACACAGCCCAGAGAAAACAATGACTCAAGCAGAGAAGGGAAATGACCCATTGAGAAGCAGCAGCAAGATGAGTATGAGCCGGAGGGACTTGGGATTAGGTGAGACCTTTCCATAGGGACTCACACAGACAGAATCACCTGACTTCAGCTGACGAATGAACCATCCACACTATTACAGAAACGCAATTCAAGCATTCACTCAGCAATTTCTAAATAGCTTCTTTCCTGCCTGGATCATTCCTTTAACAGAACCTTATAACTTCGACCTAGCCTCGAATTGTAGCACTAAAATGTCTTGATTGGGAGAATTTTGTCATTATCATGAAAGTTTTGAACATGTAGGAAAGAAAATGGTTGTGTAATTGAGTGTAATAAATGCATATCGTGTAATATTTCCCTAAAAGCGCTGGGAGGACTTAGGATAAATGTCATGGCAATACCACCACAGGCTTTGCACTGTTATTACAGCCTGCCTATACCAATGCAAAAAGAGTTCCACAGGTTTTCTCACGGACTCAAGTATTAGCTAAGTACATGTGATCAGGTTATCTATAAAAGGCATTTCAAAGTAAATTCTCACTTAAAAGAATGTTTGTTATAAATCAAAGTTGTTACGCTGTTAAAATTCTTTCTATTTTGAAAGGATATTAAATACAGTATAAACTCCCGTACCCCACCCAACTCTGGTACCTTCTTCAAAACAGAAAGGCAAAGATTAACTGTTTAACAACCAAAACAAATTATCCATTTGGTCTTGTAAGCTACTGCCACCCAGTGGGCAGTTTGTGAAATGGCATCTTCTTGCTTATCCTTCAATGAACAATGATGTTTAGTTTAATCATTTGTAGCCTACCTTATCAGTTATATTCTAATGATACCCCAGTAAATAGAATTCCAAGTTGAAAACAAAAATAGGAGGCAAAAAACTTTAAAAGTGTACATTATAAACCAAAAATAATTTCTGTGGTCATAAATTCAAGGTAAATTACATTATAAGCCAAATGTCTGATTAAATAGAACCATTTTTGCCATGTGTATGTTTATATATTTATAAATCAGAGATGTTAGAAAAAGTGTGTTTCTCATGTGTTTACCTCATGATGTAGTAATGTATGTAGTAAGTTTTGTCAGACTATCTTTGGACCGCCAGTCTGCAAATAATGACCTGGAGACTTATTATTAATTATGAAAGCTTGGCTTTAGCTTAGGAATTTTCTCAACTAGCTCTTATAACTTAATTAACCCATATTTTTTAATCTACATTCTGCCATGTGGCTCGATTACCTCTTCTTAGGATGGCACATCCAACTTTCTCCGAGTCTGCTGGCCTTGATTCCTCCTCCTCTTCCTCTCTCCCCACTGAAAGTCTGCCTATCTATCCTGCCTAGCTATTGGCCATTCAGCTCTTTGTTAAACCAATCACAGTGACATATCTTCACACAGTGTAAACAAATACTCCTCAACAAATGTGTGCCTCTACATAAATAAAGCTCTCCAAATTGCAGTTAGTCCAGGGTTCCCTACTACTGCTAGTTCTATTGATGGGTCTGTGGTTTTTTGTTTTTTTAAAGGTACAAGACAAAGGCCTCTTATAGCCTTATCAGAATTCCCCAGGGAATGGAAAACAACTTCAGATCGCCCACAGCTTTAAAGGGCCATGTTCCCTTCTCCCAGCCTTCTCTCTACTAGACTGCCATACTGAATTTCCCAAAACTTTTTAATGACAAAAAATGAGTTGACTCCCTCATGTGTATGTTGCAATCAAGTCATTCAGGACCCTGACCTGCATGTGAACAAGTAAGATCCTCTGACTTGTGAGAGTGCTTACAGACGAGGATGGGTTCCGGATACTGCAAGGAGGATGTGTTCGTTTTCTATTGCTTCTGGAGCAAACTTAGTGTCTTAAACTAACCCGAACATTACTCAGGTGCATGAGGGTGAGAAATCTGAAATGACCACTACAGGACTGAAAACATCATGTCATGGCTGCTTCGTTTGTCATGGCATGCCATGGCAAAATCTATCCCCTTACTTTTCAAGCCTCTAAAACAGTAGTTCTCAAGCTGTAGGTCGCCCCTTTTGTGACTATTGGAAATATCAGATACTTACATCACGATTCATAAAAGTAGCACAATTACAGTTATGAAGTAGCAACAAAAATAATTTTATAGTTGAGGATCACCACACCATGAGGAACTGTATTAAAGAGCCACAGCATTAGGAAGGTTGAGAACCACTGGTCTAAAGTCTGTATTCGGGTAAGTCTTTTCTATCTTGGCAATACACTCTGAGATCTCTGCTTATTTCCTCTCCTCTCTGGCTTTCATGCTTTCCTTTCATTTAATAAGACCTTTGTGTGGTCGGAGGGGCCGCTCAGCCTTTAAGAGCATGGCTATTCTTCCAGAGGGACTTGGAAGGCTGTAACTCCAGTTCCAGGGGATGCAGTGCCCTCTTCTGGCCACCTCGGAAACTTCAGACATGTGAAGCACAGACATGCAGGCAAAACACCCACACACATAAAATAAAAAAGAAAAAAAAGAAAACAGATCCATGTGTTTACATGGAACCTAGTCAGATAAGCCTTAAGAATAACTCCATCTTAAAAATATTTAATCAGATATGTAAAATGTGTGTCTTCAGAGGCCCAGTACTCCAGCCATCATGGATAAACCTTTTGAGTCCAAAGGGTTGTGCATCCTGACTTATGGGAAGTAGAATTCAGTCTGAACTTCATTGAAGATTTAATGAGCACCATCAGGGCTCAAACCATTGAAAACATGTGCTAAAGTAACTAAATAGAAATTATCAGATAATATGTAGATCAAAATATTATACTAGTTTTTTTGTAGTCAGACTTTCTTTTTGGACTTTATTGGACCGCCAGTCCCCAAATAATAACACAGAGACTTATTAATTATGAAACCTTGGCCTTTAGCTTAGGCTTGTCCCCAACTAGCTCTTATAAGTTAAATTGACCTGTTTTTATTAATCTGTCTTCTGCTACATGATTTTTACCTTTCTTCAGTACAACATGCTCAACTTGCTGCAAGTCTGCTGATGCCTAGGTTCAACCCTTATCACTTCCTCTCTCTGCTGGGAAGTCCCCCCAATTCTCTCCTGCCAACTACTGGCCATTCAGCTCTTTATTAAACCAATCACAGTGACACATCTTCACACAATGTACAAATATCCCACAACAGTTTATTTCAAAATGTATTAACCCAGTGCTATCATTCTCTAGTTGTGTGAACCTGAGTCACTAAATTAAACCCTTCTTATGCTTTTTTCTCCTATGAGAAAGATGAAAAAAGAGGACTAATAAAATTATACATAACATAATTTATATGCCTGTCTTATCACCGATACCATCCTAACTGTTTGGTAACAGATGAATAAAGGGTTAAACAAAAAGGGTACAAAAATTGATTTTTAATATCACTGATTGAAACCATTATATGTATCCGAGAACTGTGTGGGTTAGAGTGAAAAGTCATCCTTCTTGTTAGGTCCCTGTGTCATGCTTACATTGCTTAGTTCCCATATTGTTGGGCAGTGACACCCTAAAAAGTGAGTCCAGGGTAATCTCTAATAGTAGTAGTAATAGTAATTATTTATAACTGACTGAATGAAAGCTCCATGTTCTGCTGGACTCAGCTCTAAATGTTTATAGGTTTCATCTGTGCTAATCTTCACAATGACCCTTGGAGTGCACATTAGATATTTGTCATCCTTTGGCCAGACTCTCCTCATACTAAGACTACTGACTCATTGCATGTTACCCAAAACTGATTTGCTAATCAAGGGGAAATCAGAGTGAAATGAAATGCAGTATGACTTTAGAAAATGCCTCAAATCACTCACCTAAAATGTGGAGCTAAGAGAGTGTAAATTACGTAAATACTGCGTAGTACACTTTTCAGGGCAATTAATTTTTATAAATTGTTTAAGAGGTTTACACGCAGAACCCCCTAAGGCAGGGTGGTAACCTAATTTGGAACTTTAAACCAAGCTTGTATGCTGAGAGCAAAACTTAGTAATCTTTGTTTCTCTGCCTTACACTTTTAGTTTAAAAGATAACCCCTCTTATGCTGACTTCCTGGTGAATCATTCTAACTGCTGCTTCGAGTGAAATCAGTAAAACTCCAACCAGAATTGGATACTCTGGTGTCTGACATGTGGATGAGAGAGAATGGGGGAAAGCCCAGCTGAAACAGAATCTCCCAGGCTGAACCCAGTAAGCTCTCACGTGTCTTACAACACTGACTAGAAAACCAGATTCTTACCATGAATCAGTGAATGAACCAAAGACAGAAGAAATCAACGTATGTACTTTCTCATACACAAATACATAGACAAAATGAGCTGAAAAGTTGTCAATATACATGCTTCCTTGAAAGATAATATTTATGGCAACTTATCCAAGGTCATAAAATAGCTTCAGTATTATAAACTTCTCTTTCATTATTCTGAGAAAAAAGTACTTCTAGAAGTAGTATTTAGCCAAGTGGGATGGCACCTGCCTGTAATGACTGCACTTAGTGGGTTAGAGGCAAGCGAATCAGGAGTTCAAGGTCATCCCTGCCTACATTGTAAATTCAAAGCCAGCTTGGGCTATGTCATACTTAGGTTTCTACTGCTGAGATAAAAATGCATAACCAACAGTAACTTAGGAAAGAAAGGATTTCTTTCAGCTTACAACTCTCAAGTCATACCCCACCACTGAGAAAAGTCAGGGCAAGAACTCAAGGCAGGAACCTAGAGGCAGGAACTGAAGTAGAAGCCATAGAAGAGTTCTGTTTACTGGTTTGCTCCCCATGGCTTGCTCAGCCTGCTTTCTTATGCCATCAAGATCACAGAATCACCTGCCCAGGATTGGCACCACCTACAATGAGCCGGGCCCTCACACGTCAATCACCAATCAAGAAGATGCTCCACAGACTTGCCTACAGGCCACTCCTATACAGGCATTTTCTGGATTAATATTAATATTCTTTCTTCCCAGATGACCCCAGCTTGTGTCAAACTGAAGTAAAAACCAGCCAGCTCAGGCCACATGGACTGCATAAGACTATCTCCAACATAAAAAAAGAAAAGAAAAGAAAAGAAAAAGGGGGAAAATACCTATGATTTATATTATTTACTAGTACCAAAATGATTCCATGTAAATTCTTTTTAAAAAGTCAAAACATGGAGTTTCTCATATTATTAAAAAGAAAAAAATAAGAAAACAAATAGAAAAGTTTTTCTTCTTCAACATTATCCACTTGGTTTTAACTATAAAAGAAAACTAAGCCAGGCAGTGGTGGTTCATGCCTTTAATCCCAGCACTCCACTCCAGGCAGAGGCAGGCAGTGGGTCTCTAGTGAGTTCAAGTCCAGCCTGGTCTTCAAAGTGAGTTCCAGGACAGCCAGGACTATTGCACTCAGAAACTCTGTCTCCAAAAAACCAAAACAGGAGACAAACAAACAAAAATAGGAAGGAAGAAAGGAAGGAAGGAAGGAAGGAAGGAAGGAAGGGAGGGAGGGAGGGAGGGAGGGAGGGAGGGAGGGAGGGAGGGAGGGAGGGAGGGAGGGAGGGAGGAGAGAACACTAATCTGGTTGGGGAAGGGAAGTTATAATCAGAATATATTGTAATAAAAAATCTATTTTTAATTAAAAAAGAAAAGAAAACTATTTAGAAGAGTTGTCTATATGTCCATATGTGTAAGCAAGAAGATTAATAGACTAAAATGTCATTAGGTATTTCTGAGTAGGCAAACTTATTTAATCCTAGGGCTAGTGTCTGGAACTGTGGCCACAATCATGTTACTTGAAAGTATCTGGAAGCATGTGCATTTTTGCTGGACATTAAGGTTGAGTTGCCTGAACGTGCTCACCTGTTTTCACCACCAACTGTCATGTGGAAGTGGGCAATCTCAAGGAGAAAGCAGATTAAGTATGCCACAACCAGGAAACGATGAAGTTCTTCCCCACACACATGAAACTGACTCTCACTCCAAGAGACAGCTTGTCAGTCCCAGGAGGAAAGATCCCAGGTTGGAGTGTTCTATTTATTTGCCTCTGTAATTACTTAGTTAAGATTAAGTAATGCTTAATGGGAAAAGATGATGATGATTAGCATTTGATCACCTACTTAATGACACTACTTAAAGTGTTTGCCGTTTTTAAAATATTCTTTTATTTTCAAGCTACCCTGTAAGGATATTGGAGCTTCTGGGTGTTAGAGAGAAAATTTCATAGCTGGGAATGTGGCTCAATTGGTAGAGGGCTTGCCCACCATTCAGGAAGCCCTCAATTCAAGACTTAATTCCATATCAGCTAGGCATGGTGGCAGATTCCTGTAATCCCAGCACTTAGGGAGAAAGGGCAGGAGGGTTAGAAGATTAAGGTCATCTTCAGCTACTCAGAGAGAAATTTCCACAGGAAAATAACGGTCTTCCAATCTGCTTGACACACCAGCGTTCTATTTAGCCCAAAGCACTCATCTCCAGGGTAAGCTGTGTTGCCCTGTCTGCTTGTAACATTTTATGTCTTGTGTTACTGTGGGAGTTAGTAAAATCATTTGAATTTTACTTCATTTTTTTCTCCCATCTCTTTTCAAAGGCTGTTTGATACATCTTGTAGCCTATGATCATCCTGGGAAATTATGTCCAATTAATTGTTCTATCCCTTGCCAGTTCATAATTTTGAATATTTAATACAATTAGCTTAAGTACCCTTGCCTCCAAAGCCAAACACTAGGAAGCCATTTAAATGGGTAGATTTGCTTCAACAATTAGATTTCAATCAGACCTCCTCCAAATATTTATCCCATCCTCTTGTATAAATCCGAACTCCCTTCAGACAAAGCAAAGCCTCTTGTTTCTCTGCAGGAAATGTAATATAAACTCTGTCCTCCTGAGAGACGCAATCCAGGATGCAAGATGATACTAAGTTCTAGGCAATTAAATAAGTTTCTATGGAGACCTCACACATTTTAAGGGTGGTAGAACAGAACAGAAGGACTCTGGGGGGTCGGTACAGTAGTAAAAACTGCATTGGCTCTCTGATGGAGAGGAAATGGGCAATTCTCAAGGAGGCAATGTTGAGCAGGGGAAGTTTCTCTCTTCTGGTCACCTCTGTTCCCATCTGCAATACAGATTAACAGTAATAGCATTTCACAGGGCTACTGAGGATTAAAATAAATCAAGATGCAAAGCACCCAGAAAAGTGGTTCCCATATAGTAACCACTATGTATCTACTATAATGAACCACTAATGTTAGCTACAGTAACCACTATGTATCTACTATAATGAACCACTAATGTTAGCTACAGTAACCACTATGTATATACTACATGGACCCACTAATGTTAGCTACAATAACACTATGAATGTACTATATGAAACCACTAATGTTAGCTACTTTTACTGTTCTCCTTATGAGTATTTTGCATTTGTAAGTATAAATGACAAAAAGCAATTTTTTCTAGGGTAAAATTTAGGTAGGTGTTTCTTTTGTTCTTATTAAATCAAAGAGTACCAATGCTAATCAGCTCAAGTCAGAAACTCTTAGGGTTCCTTCTCTTCAAATATTTGTCCCACTGGCTGCCAAGGTTATGCCAACTGCACTTAGAGACTGTTTACTGATCAGAAAGATGTTAATCTAATCACAGATTGCACAGACTAGAAAATAAATCATTACTCTGTATCACTAGGCATTTTCAAAGTCGCTTAATGGGATTTACAAATATTGACACATGAGTCATTAAAGAATAAAACTTTTGTCTCTTTTTAGATAAGATAATTTATAATGTCCTCCTATAATTTGAGTAATATAAATTATCATTCTACGATTTAATTTTGTCCTTTTTGCATCCTTCATTCTGACAATATTGAATGTTAAAAAAGTATGAAAATTAATTACTTTGAGAAGGACTTCAGAATCAACCAGTTTTTAAGGCTTGAAAAGACCTTAAAGTTTATATAGAGCTCAATCTAGAGAATCCAAGTGTCTTGCACATGCTATTGAGCCTCGGGAAGAAAAAAAATCATACTTCTTCCATGAGATCTTTGTTGTTTTTGAGACAGGGCCTGGTAAAGATCAGGCTGTCCTGAAACTCACCGTGTAGCTAAGGATAACCTTCAATTTCTTATCTTCTACCTCTACCTCTTCAGTTCTGGGTTGAAGGCGCATGTCACCATGCTTAGTTTACACAGTACTGGGACTGAGGCTTGGTTTCCTACATGCAAGGCAAGCACTCTAACAACTTTACCACATTCCCAGACCTGAACCATTTTTATATGCCCAAGCTTGCCTAACTGGTAAAGTTCTTAGAATATATATGTCTCTGAGCTCAGTAGTCTCATTTTTGACTTTGAATTTTTCTGAAGTGTGAACAAGAAGTCATAACACAATCCCATGGACCTGGATGTTATTGCTGCTCACCTCTTGGTTATTTAAAAACATCCTTGCCTGACCTCTCCCATTAAAATAGCTGCAGATACCACCATTGCTGTATTCTGATTAATATTTTTCAAGGCATGAGTTCAATATAAAATTATTATTGAAAATGTGTTGGTCAAATGCCATCTTCCAGTGCTAAAATCTTCCATGTACGTTTTAGTGCTTGAGGGAACTCATTTCTTTTTCATGTATTTTATCACTCATTCTGAGGACAATACCTTGCACACAGTAGGTACTCAGGCAAATCATTCCCACTTTACCTCAATGTCTATCCCACTTATAGCATAAGTGGGTGTATCTAGCAGACAGTAGACACTTCTGGGTTCAGCACTGAAAGGCAATGTGTAGAAAGGAAATCTTTGTCTGGGTCCACAAATCATAGATTTTATGTAGATTGGTGTGAATGATTAGCTCTTTGTGAACAGAAGTAAATTTGCTAGAAAGATTCCAAGGCAAAAAGTCCCAGAGATGAAGGAGGAAAAGATACTGTGGTGGGTAGCCATTCCAGCTTTGACCTGGAAGTACTACCCCCATTGAGGCTTCGGTAACTGTCATGACTACAAGGAGGAGCCGAGAGAGGACCCCTGAAGACCCGAGATCCGGATGGGCCAGCTCTCTTGGTTCCTGGATCCTGGATGCTGGAGGTGGACCGAGCAGAGTTCTCCAAAGAACAAGGCTGGACTGCATTACACCTTTCCCAGACCCTGTAGCCTATCCCTTCACTTGTAAGTTACCCCACAAAATAAACCTCCCTTTTAACTATGTGGAGTTGCCTTAATATTTAAACCAATAAGATGCTGATGGCATGTATCACATTCTTTTCTGATCAAACTCAAGACTGGACACTACTAGTCACATAAAGTCAAAAATGCCTTCTTTGCTTACTTATCTGCATTCTCTTCCTATCATTTGCAACTGACATGGTCTCAACAATGGTGATTAGAGAGAGAAGCCTCAGGCCTGTTTTGTGGGCTCACTGTTGAATTTCACCAGATGTGGTTTTGGGATTCCTCTTGATTGTCTTCATGTTTTTTAATTAAAAAGGAACAAAATCAAAAGGGATACTTATTAATCACCAGGAGGATTTATTTATTACTAAGGCAACGTCTGGAAAAAAAATCAATTTATTGCAAATGTTTCCTGCAGGTTTGCAGATTTCAGGCAATTAACAAGGGCTGCTATAATTCACACAAAGAACATTCATTGTGTTGCCAATAACTCATTTTGATGAATTAGGCCCTGATCATGTTGAATGTTGGGAGAACTTCGAATTTCAAACATCTTGAGTAGAACAGACATTAGCTGTACACCACAGTTGTTGTGAAAGTTGAGCAGATGAGCTGAGCCCAAACTGCAAGGAGCTTTAGCAAAGCTACTGAGATTGGATTGGGGGCCCAGTTGCAGGGGATGAGGTTCCTGCCACTTAAAAATAATGACATGAGTAGTCAAAAAACAAAAAACAACAAAAAAGCAGCATTTCTTGTAGGAAATGAAAAAGTTTAACATCAGAGAAGTCTCTGAAGCTTGGTCATTTACTCTCTCCACAAACTTGGAGCATACCATGGCAACCAATGAGACCAGAATTCTTTTTGTCTCTGTACCAAACACATCAGACAGCTAATTTTAAATGCTTAAAAAAAAAAAAAAAAAAAAAAAAAAACCTCCTCTCATTTAATTAACAACAACAAAAAGCAATGTTAATGTTGGTGTGCCCAGTCCTGGCTCAGACGGGAAAGCAAGGAAATACAGGAAGGAAGATTCTAGAACTGATAAAGAGATGCCTTTATACAGAAGTGCATCTTCAGGGCAGTGGGATGGGGATGAGAAAAGCATGGTGCTGATGGTGTAACCAGTGGAAACAAAGGCAGGAGTTATGAGGAAATAATGTGGAGTGTGAGCTAGAATGCAAAATGCAAGAGGGCGTGAGGGTGATGAGAGAAGGCGGGGAAATGAGCGTGGTAAAACAGCAGAGCTCAGACAGCAGCAAGCCAACCATGCCTCCTTGGAGTCTTGACTTTTTCTAAGTGAATGAAAATCCACTGGAAACTTGTAAATAAACAAATGGCCATCAATTTTTCATTAAAAATCTTTTGTTTTGTTCCTGGGGAGTAAATCCAGAGCCTTCACTTTGGCAGGTACTCTACCCCAAGGCTATACTCACAGCTCTCAAACTTGTGCTTTTCCTAAGCCTATTTTCTCCTTCTACCAGGAATCAAACTCAAGTCAGACGTGCTGGGCAAATACTTTTACCCACTGGGCCATCTCACTGGCTCTGAAATCTGCTTGTCTGAAAAGACACTTTGAAAGCAGTTTTGAAGCTGGATTGGGGATTGGTAAAGTGATCCAATGACACCCACAAGGGTAAAGTCTTCTGCCATATTGTGACCATCAACCATTGGTGACATTTTTTCCTAGCATTATACCTAATAGAGTCGTGTCATTAATTCTATCATGATTCCTATGAGCTGTAAATTTTCTCAGCATGTTCTTGGATGTACTTATAATGTCAGTTCAACATGGTGCCTGTAATAACACAAAGTTGCTAGTGCCTAAACTAGGTACTTAGAACACACAGGCTGGTTAAGGATCAGAAAAGATGTGTTTATCATCTTCGGTGTGGAAATAAAGAGCATGAAGTTATGGCACACTCATAGTGACAGAAACAAACTGAGTCATGTTCAGTTCAGCAGAGGGGCATTTGGAGCTCCAAATACTGGAGGACAATAGCCCAGCTCTCGCTCTTGAAGAACTAGTCAGAAGAGAAAAATCAAATAAGCAAATTATGAGTGAGTAGAGCGCAATTAATGATCAGGATATGGTAAGAAAGAAAGTTTGAGGGCGAAAGAAATCAGCCAAAAGTTGGATTGGCGGTGGATGTGAGGAGCTTCTTCAGCCATAAGGTATTTATACTATAATTTCAGTATGAAGGCATTTTACTTAATACTTTCTTCGTGTCCTTATTCAATATGGAAACACAGAAATTATCTTAGTCTAAAACATTATGGGTAGTTATGGTCACTCAAAGTCTCCTTAGATCAGAGCAGGAGCTGTATTCAAAATTACAGGTATAATTGTATAATGGTTTTTAGCAGCAAGGTAAGGGATGGGGGTCTACCTAAAACAGCTCCCTCCCTGGCCAATTGCTTAAGCTGAAAGGCCACCATCATAGATCTGTTTCTGCATGTTAACAGGCATCCTCTTTAAAATATAAACAGAACTGAAGAAGTTTATACTCTGAGTTGAAAAGTACCAGGAAATCACCTAAACTGTGTCTTACTGCCCACTGAGTAAATGGAACCCTTGAAGTCACATCCTATAATAAGTGATAATCACCAGGACAAGGAATTAATCATGGGTTTCATTTCACTTTTGAACAAATCTAACGAGTAGGGAGACTTTCCTTATTTGGAACAGTATCATATCTAATCCCACTGTCACAAGAGACCTAGGAGTGATTTTCACCCCACCTCAATTCTGATCCACTCGTGTGACTGACCCGTGAAACTGAGCAGGAAATGAAAGTGGGTCCAGATTCATCACTAAACAGAACATGATTCAGAGGCCGGGTCTGCCAGGAATTCTGGGAGATAGGCAGCGTGAAGAATGTGTTTCAAATCAAGCTATTTGGAGATGACTATTAAAACGCTGTCACCTCTGTGTTGAAAGACTCCCTTAGAAACACTCCACAGAATAATCTTAAAAAGCTTGATTCTAACCCTCGGTTACGGTATATGTGAAATATCTCCTGTAGGTTCATGTGTTTATGTGCTGGGTTCCCAGACGGTGGTGTACTGGTAGGGGGCGGGGATTATCAGACCTTTCTGAGGTGAAGGCTTATTAGAGAAAGTGGGCTGTCGAGGACTGGACTTGTCAGAGCTTTCTGGACCATCAACATGGTTGCAAGCCACTGAGCCAAATCCAGTCATGCCATCTCACAATGATGGGCTATGTCCTCTCGAGCCATGAGCCAAAACAAATTCTTCTCAGGCATTTGATCACAGAGGTCAGAGAAGTCATTTTTCCTTAGGCAATATAGATGAAGTCTCCCTTCAGAGGGCAAGCTATTCATCTTTTTTCTGTTCACACTCAGGTTGTTGGATTTCAGGGCAGAATTCCTTGTTTGTTTTTGTTCCATTTCATCTGATCCGACTGGGCTTGTTGCAGCATATGAACAACTCCCTTTGAAAAAAATATTTTGAAGTTGTAGAGTTTCTTAAACTGATAACGTCAGTGAATCAGTGCCCCAAGTCCCTAAAGTAATGTTAAAATGCACTGAAAGATGTAGAATCCAAAAGGAAGAAATAAGCTCAATTTGGAAGAGAAATAACCTGTCTCCTAAATCCCATTTGTAATTCGGTTTATCTTTTAAATATTCAGCCTAAAGGCTGAGGCATCATGAAAATTCCCCATATCACCTAGGTTTAAAGAACAATCCACATCAGTGATGCATTTGTCATTACTTCACGAGTTACATTTTCTTTTCTTTTCTTTCCTTTTCACAAGGTTGTAAACTGTATGACACAACATCGAATGTCATGAGCTTTAGTTCATCTTGGGTCAACTTCTCTAGAAAAAAAAATAATAATAAACCAAACTGAAGGTTCTTGTTTGAGTAATGTGTTAAAAGAATGTCCTTTGTTGACCCTGAGAATAAAATAAATAAAAAGAGAGATAAGTCAAAGAGGTAGATTTATTGAATTCTTAACTCAGAGAGAATTCTGGATGGTGAAAGACTTCAGAGAATGGCCCCATCTTGAGATACCGTGGCCTCTGTATCCCACTGCAGTTAACCATGATTATAGGTTTCTAAGAAGGCCACCATAACAACCCAGGTCAGAGCAATTCTCAGAGAAATGGAATGAGTATCACGAGACCTGGAGGATGAGTACCACAGTTTAGAAAAGGGGATCTGGAGGAATTCTAGTTATCCATGCTAAACATGGCATCTGACGTGGATGAGAAACAATAAATAGACCTGCACTGTCTAGAGTCCAATAAAAAAAATGGATTTTCCCACCCACTGTAATTTATTTATTTTATTGTTCATTTATTGTTTGATATTTCATATTTAGTTTTTTAGACACATATAGCCAAAGATGGCATTAACTGGAGTTGTAAATGGGCATAAAACATCCAGAATGTCATAAAACAATCACTTTGAACTATTAGAAAGAGTATTGAAAAGTCATGGAGAGAAATTCTGTGGAAATGTCATTCAATGATTTATTTCTTGAGTTTTTTTCAATATAGAAAAATTATAAGTTACATTGATCATTTGGAGTGGTTAAAGAAGAAACCATTGATATGAACAAAGGAAACACTGATGTAAATCCCTTTTAATTCTGAGAAAATCCTCTGACTGAAATGTATTGCCAACATTTTGAACCATTTGTGCTATTTTTGAACCAATGTCAAGCTCAGAGAACTTTCAACTAAGATGTAGAGACATTTGGTCAACCCCCCTCCCCTTTTCCTTTTAGAAACATGTTGCTAACCGCAGGTTCTGACCTTCTGGATGATGTGTACCTATTAAAATAAGCATAATCTGCTACAAGCTGCAATACAACTATGAAAACCAGGAGGATATTGATCTGAGTATGGTGGCATATACCTGTAATCCTTGCACAGTTCCTGCAACTTCAAGGTCAGCCTTGGCTTCAATGAGGGTAGCCTGGGCTACACAGAGAGACGCTGTCTCACACACATTTTAAAAATCAGGATGTTCGATTTAAAACATGACTATGATCAAAGCCTCTGACTCTCTCAGGTTCCAGTGATTGTCTCATTGACATCATTAGCAGGAAGAATTCAGTTCAGAGCCACACGGTTTTCAGTTGTCACATCTCTTGAATTTTCAAAATTTAAAAAAAAAAAAGTTCTTCAACTTTCCCTTGACTTCACTGGCTTAACAGTTCTAAGAGCTAGTTACCCTCTGCATTTCCTCCAGTTTGGGTTTGCCTGGTAGCTCTGTGTACTAGATTCAGGTAGTGCATTTCAGGCAAGATGACCCTGGAAGTGAGGCTGGGTTGTTCAGGAAGAGAGGCTGGGCTGTTCTGTGGTGGTCTAGCCGATAGCAAGAGGTTTCTGATCATCACCACCGAAGTTGTTGCTTTTGACTAGCATCTCAATTATCCCAGTATACAGTTACTCTTATAAAAATGTGTCATCAAAGATCTCCTTAGTAAACTGGGGGTGGAGGTGAGGGCAATAGAGGGTAGGGTATGTAGGATGAGCACATAAGGGAACAGATGGTTGAGCTGGAACAGGGACCGAGTGGGAGAGCAATGAAAGAGATACCTTGATAGAGGGAGACATCATGGGGATAGGGAGAAACCTGGTGCTAGAGAAGTTCCCAGGAATCCACAAGGATGATCCTAGCTTAGACTACTAGCAATAGTGGAGAGGGTGCCTGAGCTGGCCTAGCCCAGTAATCAGATTGGTGAATACCCTAACTGTCATCATAGAGCCTTCATCCAGTAACTGATGGAAGCAGATGCTGAGATCCACAGCCAAGTACCAGGCTAAGCTCCAGGAGCCCAGTCAAAGAGAGGGACAAGGGAGTCTATGACCTAGGGGCGTCAAGATCATGATGGGGAAATCTACAGAGACAACCGAACCAAGCTAGGGGAACTCATGAACTTTAAGCCAACAACGTGGAGCCTACATGGAACTAGAATAGGCCCTCTGCATGCACAGCCTTGACGCAGCGGGGAGGGGCTTGGACTTGCCCCTACTGAATGTACCAGGCTTTGCTGTACCCCCATGGGAAGCCTTACCTTTTGGGAGGAGGGCACGGGGAGTGGGTTATTGGGGGGAGGCTAGAGTGGGGAGTGGGAGAAGGGATGAGAGGGGGATCTGTGCTTGGTATGTAAGATGAATAAAAAAATTCTTAAAAAAGAAAAAATATGTAGTACAAAAAATGTCGTCAAGTTGTGCATTTTTTTTATAAAGTTGGCTTTCTAGGAATCCTAATATACACGTACTCTTATAAAAATGTGTCATCAAGTTGTATTTCTTTTTATAAAATAGACTTTCTAGGAAATACATAGGTGAAGAAATTGGCAAGGTTACATTAGTTACTATAGTTGAAAGTATGTGAGCACATATATGTGTGTGGTTCCAGACACACACACACACACACACACACACACACACACACACACACACACAGTGATCTTTCACATGTTCATCTCATTCACTTCCACTGAGTGTGACATAAAGGGCACAAGGCAAATGACCCCAGTTCAGACATCAACTCAAGGAATTTTAGGCAAGTTTAATAACTGTGTGGTTGTGTTCCTTCACAGGGATATTCAGAAGAATAATTGAAATACAAAGACCAGTGTTGCCCTGAGGTGCTCTACAGCCCCACAAAAATAAACGGTACTGTCAAGTTTTGAACAAATATGATTTTCTATGCTGGGCCCTGCAGTCCCCTCCTGGTTCCTAATGCATACGTGCGGCTTCACTGCAGAGTACCGGCCTGTGCTCAACCCCTTCGGAGATGTTCTTCCCTGGATGCTTTCGGGTCACATCTTTGCTTTCCTGTCACTTTTACAACGTGACTCTCCAAGGCCCATTTAAAGTCATCCAAGTCCAACACCTCTCATCTCTTTTCCATTCTTTACGTCTCCCTCTCTGACATACTTGGCTTGTTTATTGTTGGTTAATAAAACTAAGTTTGGTCCAGATCCGAAGCATCCCACCAAAGGGCTCCCATAAAAGGATGGTTTGCAGCTGGTGGTACTATTTTTGGAGGTTCTGGAAATGTTAGGAGGAGGGGGCTGGGTGGATGAATGAGGTCACTGGAAGTGTGTCCTTGGGGACTGTATCATGTTCTGGGAGCCTTCCTGTCACCTCTCTGCCAGGAGGTAAAAGCCCTTTTGATTGACATGCTCCTGACACGATGATATTCCAACAACCCAACGATCAACCAAGAGTCTAAGCCAATCCTTCATTCTTTAAACCATGTGTGGCAGGTATTTTGCATAGTGATAAGAAAAGTAGCTGATACATCTCTCAAGTCCTCCAGGAAGGTACTTTTCCCAGTGTTAATCAATACTAGGCCTCCCAGACCCTGCAGCATGCCAAGAGGTATGGTGGCCATTCATTTGCCTTTTGCATGGATCAATTTTTAAAAACTATCCACCCTTGAGTGTTTTCTTTATAACTCTTTTCCTTTGATCATAGGAAAGCATATGAAAGGAAAAAGAATTATAGAACAAAAGAACAGAGCTTAAAGTGAACTCAAAGAAAAATTAATAGAGAGCCGAGGAAGCAGAGGGAGACAGTATGTTTGGAAGGTGGTCTTTGAAGCATACAGGCCAGCTGCTCCTGAAACCAGGGCCTTGCAGCAGAGGCTGTCCCTGAGCACTGACTCAAGCCAGACACAGCCCTCGCCACTGCCCTGGGGTCAGCTATTTCGGTTGGGTAAGGAGTCCAGGATAACATCATCAGAGTAAAGAACTACATTAGAAGTTGTTACACATTTTTATGCAAACGAATATAAATTAATGCTACTTACTGAACAAAATATGTACACTTTCCCTTTGAAGAACAAAAAAAACAATTAAGAGGTCAGTTTCACAGGGCTTCAACAGTTAAGAGCACATACTGCTCATTCAGAGGATCCAAGTTCTATTCCCAGCATTCATGTTAAGTGGCTCACAACCACTTGTAACTCTGGCTGCATGCGATCCAACACCTCTGGCCTCTGTGGGCACCTGTGTTTATGTACACATACCCCCCCACACACACACACATAATTAAATTAAAAATAAATCTTGAAGCCGGGCGGTGGTGGCGCACGCCTTTAATCCCAGCACTCGGGAGGCAGAGGCAGGCGGATCTCTGTGAGTTCGAGGCCAGCCTGGTCTCCAAAGTGAGTTCCAGGAAAGGCACAAAGCTACACAGAGAAACCCTGTCTCAAAAAACCAAAAAAAAAAAAAAAAAAAAAAAAAATCTTGAAGAACATTGTAATTTCCATATTTGCATTGCTTGAAATTAGTAAATCTGAAAACCTTTCATAGTAAAAGTAAAACATTTCCTTGAAAAAGTAACAAGCACCAGGGAGATGATTCAGAGGGTAAAGTGTTCACTACAGAAGCATAAAGAGGTGTGTTTTGGTCCCCACGTGAAGCCAGCCTTGGCAGTGTGCATCTGTAAACCCAGCACCCTATGGTACAATGGAGCAGAGACAGGTCAGGCCCTGGAAACTCATTGGTAGCTGCCTAGCATACATAGCTACCAACAGCAAAGAAACTTTGTCTCAAACAATGTGGAAAGCAAGGACTTACACTGAGTTGTCCTCTGACCTCCACGCATACTTCATGGTATGAGCATATCTGTAATCACACACACACACACACACACACACACACACACACACACACACACACACGCACGCACGCCATACACAGCACACTCATACAGAAAGATTTTTAAAAGATAGTAAAAAGAAAGATTGACTCAGGTCACTCATGGTAGTTTGTACATCAAAGTTTTTTATTTCATATGTGTACATATGAATCTTAAATAAAAAATAGTGTTGTGTCATGGCATGAACAAATCTAGTTTGTGAATAACATTCACACACAATGGGAAGCCTTACTTACTGAGCTAAACTATTAAATATTTTAAAAAGAAAACCACATTTATATATATATATATATGTATGTATAAGTACAGGTAAAAAAAAGGTTGGTGAGGAATGTTTAAAATACAGTATAAATCCATATGCTTATGTCAGAAAGTTCATACTGACACAAACTGTTGCTAAGAATTACATAACCAACACCATTTTCCACCCAACATGAAGCGAAATCACTGTAACTCTGAGTGCTAGCCAGTCTCTTATGCTCAGTAAGACCACCTCTAAATTGCTCTTGACTCCAATTGTCATGGAATCCAAACGGCTTGATCTTTCCAGCACACAGACTACGCCTTGGGTTTACTTAGGAACTCCTTGTTGAAGAATTTTCTTGCCTCGACATTACTCAGGGAAACAGAGCAACGAGATGGGTTCTGTCTTCTGTATTCAATGCTCTCAACAATGGCATCCTTTATCACCTGTCAGTGGAAACAGAAAATAAATGGTGAGCACAGCTTTACATCCCTGAAGCATTCGCTGAAGGAAAACAAAGGTCTGGTTCTCTTGTATTATTGTCTCTGTTTTGAAATTTACTGACAAAAGTATGATTCTTTTGGACACATGTCAATGCAAGATCTCATTATTACATTTTTGTGAAGAAGTACTTTAGGAGTGTTCCAGATGAAGAATGAGATAATTGCCAACAAGGTAAGTTTATGTTCCATCTAGCCTTCACTAGGAAGTGATAATATAGAAGGAAATACAAAATTTATAATTGGGGTTTTTAAAGTTAAGGAAGTAATAGGAGACCACAGAGAAGGAAGATGCCCCCTAGTAGAGAGAGAAGACATTGCTCTCCAGGAAATTCTCCATTTACCTGAGTCTCACCAACAACTAGAGAACAAGTGTCCTCAAACTAAAAACCACCAAACTTAGGACTTTCCTCATGAAAATAAATCGCTATTTTCCATCCAGAGTTATCTCATGTTTCTCCAAGCTAATGATGATCAGAGGTACTATACATTGTTTCTGGTATGAAATTAACCTTGTTAGGAATTTTAGGAGAAAACGAAACTTGGATTTGATCACCATTACGGCAGAGTTGGGGAAATGCTTTGGGAAGTTGCATGCTCATTAGAAAGTCCCCTTTATTCTCCACGCCAGGGACTGTTACATAAGCTTGAAGCACTGACCATATGTTTTCAGCTCTACACTGTGAGTAGGAATGTTTGGCAAGTCCAGAAAGCTTAGGACCCATGTGACCTCTCCTCCCACTTAGGATTCACATGGCTCATCTCGCCACAGAGGCATACACAGAGAGCTTTTTCCAGTACAAGCTCACTGAGCAAGTATGCTCCAGTGCCTAGAACAGAGAGATAGGAGAGCTAAGTTATGAGCATAGAGTCCGCCTCCAGCAACTTCTTATCACACCCATTGGCAGGAACCTTTATTTCTTCCAGAGTGGCTAACAAAATGAGAAATATGTCATCATGTTACCAAAACAAGCAACAACAACAAAAAGAATTTATCACAAAAATTTGAGTCTTTCGTATGGTTAAAGAAATGAGTCGTCTCTGCTAGTGGAAACAGACTCAACTGTTACTGAGACTTTTAAGTAGGGGTTTATGCAGAGCCCATTTTCCTATGAGCAAGGGAGACATAATTAATTCTGTACTTTAGATCTGTTGAAAAAGACTTGGGTCAGAGGCCTCCTTGGTGCAGTCCTGCCCAGGCTATGGGAAAGAGATGGAAATTAGCCTAAATTCTTGA
The DNA here is from genome assembly GCF_049852395.1 of Peromyscus maniculatus bairdii. NCBI lineage: Eukaryota > Metazoa > Chordata > Mammalia > Rodentia > Cricetidae > Peromyscus > Peromyscus maniculatus. The sequence continues at coordinate 58,841,876 of NC_134862.1, forward strand.
GATTATTTCTTCTTTAAAGATGTTACACATTTATATTTTATGTGTGTGAGTATTTGCCTGCATGCAAGCGCACCATGTGCATGCAGTGCCTGTGGAGTCCCGAAGAGGGAGTTGGATCCCTTGTAAATATTTCTAGACAGTGCAAGTTTCCACATGGGTGCTGGGAACCAAACCTGGGTCATCTTCAAGAACAGCAAGCACTTTTAACTACTGAGCCATCTCTCCAGTCCCTCTTTCTTTGTCTTTAAGACAGGAGTAACATTATTAATCTTGGATTGCTGGGAACTGGAGACCATCAGTATAAAGTTCTGTGGACAGTGATTGGCACACAGAAAGATCCTGCAACAGACATGTGTCCACACTGTTGCTTATAAACTGTGTGTGATACAAGTTAGGAGGCTACTGAATGAAAACAAACAAAAAAAAGAAAAGAAAAGAAAAAACCAAAGGAAAGGAATATGACTGCTCCTAGGTATGTATGGTGGAGGAGAAACTTTACTGTAGATATGTGTGAACGCATAGCCAGAGGCAGAGACATCAGGGAGAGTCCAGAGTGGAGCCATGTAAGGAGGGGAGGAAGGGTCGGGAAAGGAGAGAGGGAGGAACCAGGTGGAGCAGCCAGGAGGCCCACGAGTATGAAAAAGGCAGGGTAACCAAAAATGGCTGGAATATACAGGGAAGAGCAGCCCAGCCCCCTGTGCTGGAGAGTTCAGCGGAGGGGGAGGGGTCTGCCAGCCATACCTTCTAACTGGACGGGACTGAGAGATGCTGGGAGAACCTGGCAGCCAGGTCTGCTTTGATACGTTAAATAAGCAACTCAGCAATTTGTCCAGGGTTTCAGCACCAGGTGAATAAGAAAGAGAGAGAGGGAGAGAGGGAGGGAGGGAAGGAGGGAGGGAAGGAGGGAGAGAGAGGGAGAGAGAGAGAGAGAGAGAGAGAGAGAGGGAGGGAGGGAGGGAGGGAGGGAGGGAGGGAGGGAGGGAGGAAGGAAGGAAGGAAGGAAGGAAGGAAGGAAGGAAGGAAGGAAGGAAGGAAGGAAGGAAGGAAGGAAGGAAGGAAAATAAGGGAAAGGAGGGGAGGTAAAGGGAAGGGAAATTCTTATAAAGGAGAATCAACATTTACATTTATAACTGAAAACCCCAAATCATTTGGGATAAGAATGTGCAAGTTGAACCACTAGGTGGCACCATCACACTATGAAACCACTGAACAGGCTTCTCATCCCTAGGAACACAGCCTAATGAACCCTGGGAGCAGGATGCTGCCATGCACACAAAAACTCAGTATGAAATCACTTGCTAGCTGTAAAGCTTTTTGGATGCCACATAGTATATTTAGGTGTGTCTGAGATGTATTATGTCATATCTGTGTCTTTCTAATTTTTGTTTTTACCAGGGGTGATCTTAGAGGGTTTATATAATTGCTTCTTTCCTTCCATGGGATTCCAAATCCTTCCTGTCAGGTTTACTCTAGCAATATCCCATGTACACTGATCTTCTTCACCCTTACTGCTCATTTGGAGTATGATCCAGGCTGTCTTTTACTGCACCATTCGAGAGCTTCCCAATTGTTTAAAACAGTGTTCTTTATTCTTCAGTAATACGGGTAGATAGAGGAGGGGAAAAACGTAAAAATTGGAAAACTTCCTCCCTCCCATCAAAATGAAGGATTCTGGAGGTGTTCAATGGAACTATTTGTAGACAAATGTGGAATGCTTACAGTGTCAAATTAAAATGGCAGCCCAAGGGAGAGAGTTATGGTGTATTCTGAAAAAGTAAATGTTATCAGAATAACAAACAACTGCTATTTTCACTAAAATTACTGTGAGTTTTCGGGCTGATGTCTGCTTTTCCATGAGATCTGAAATATCCTGAAAGTCTTCGTGTTTGAGCCCAGCACTGAGATTATGAAAGGTGCATAACAAATATTTTCTAAATTAATAAATGCCCAGGATAAGCCATGGGGAGAATACAACTGGAGTTAAACACACATGATTTTTAAAGGACAAGGGGGCAGGTGGTTTTCTCTATGAATAACCACACACAACTAAGGATGGAATGCTGTGGCAAAGGGAGACACATGGAAACTGGTTGGCTTGGGTGGAAAAGAAACTGTTTGTGGAACATTAAGAAATAAGGCCACTTGGGAGATAAATGGGTGACAGAGAAAAGAGTGGGAAAGATTTATGATCTCAGCCCAGCCCCGACTCCAAAACTGTTGGATCCTCTTGCCTTAGCTTCCTGAGTGATGAGATTGCAATTCTTTTCATGTTATATATCGCCATGACCCTGAGACAGTGCCTGGCACAGCTGATAATAAAGACACATTCAACCAATGTGTACATGAGGTCTGATGAGATCGTGTGGAGCATTAACAGCAAGTGAGTTTGGGGCTGTAGGGGCTCAGAAAATAACACCCTCAAATGACAGCCTCAAAAAGGCCTTGGAAACATGTTCTCCGGTCCCCTGTCCTTTTCCCTACCCCTCCTCAGGCAAGCCAGAGAAACTAGCATCCCTCTTCCATAAAGGGGAGCAGAGAAGTCAGAACGCTTTTTGTCTGAAAGGTCTGGAAGTATTGCTATGACTCCCCACCTTTTGTTTCCTAGAAAAACTCATAAAGAAATTGTCTGCCCTTCTGGGGGCACACCATGAGACCCCTCTCCCTTCAAGATATCCTGTCCCGTAGCCAAAAGGAATGCTACACAGAGACCAGAAAAATTCCAAACAAACAGACCCCTCTGGGTTTCTGTCAGAATTAGACCCTAGCCATTTCAAACAATCATATTTCTATACACTTGTCCATGCATCACAAAACCTGAAATTTTTCTTTAAAAAAAATAGGTAGTCCATTTTAGAACTCTGAATCTTTACTCTGAAGGATCTCATGTTGTATAGAGCTATGCTCAGATAAGTCCATTAGGCTTTTCTCTGGGTGATGTATCTTTTGTCTAGAACGTCGGCCAACAATGAGTATGATGGGCAGGAGGAACCACTCTCTTTCCTCCCCTGCGGGCCTAATAAAATAGGCCAGGATATGCAACAGACTGCAGATTACTGCAGCTATTATATAATTGAAGATTATCTTCTGAATAGTCAGAAACCATAACATGTACCTAGACAGTGTAATTGTACTGAGGAAATGCCATTAAACTAAGAATTAACTACTAGGACTTCTGGTACACTCTTTTCCCCGTTCCGATTAACACCTGATGTTAAACACTGTGGTTGGTTAATGCTGATGGTCATCTTGTCAGGGTCTAGAATCATCTAGGAGATAAATCTGAGCACAGCAATGAGTAGTTAGTCGAGGTGGGAAAAAGCACGTTTTGTGGGGAGTACCATCCCATGCCCTGTAGTCTCAGCGCTTTGGGACTGCCAATGCAATGTGACCAGCTGTGTCGGGTTCCTGCAGCTGTGACTTTCCCACCATGATGGGTGACACCCTCGCTTCAGGAACCAACATAAACGTTTCCTGCTTCTGTCACAATAGAAACGCCTTGTAAAATGATCTGACAAAAAAAACTGAAGCTGATTATTGTGCATACTGGTATGTACCGAACGTAGTGAAGTCTAACAGTATCATAGAATCTGCCTAAACTGGTCTACTGAACTGAGAGCTGAATGAGAATGGAAGATAAGCTGACTTGACAGGTACTGAGAAGGAGTCCTCCAAACACATGTTCCATCCTGACCAACATAGACGTTTATGATTGGACACGCTACCCAGCTGGGCATGTGTTGGGTACAGGCTTCGTGGTCAACAGGCCCATCTCCAACCAGTGACAACTTTTACCCCGACCCTTATTATCTTCAATCAGTCAGTGACTTATAAATTTATGATAAATACATTGCATATTCACTTCAGGTACCAGACATTATGATCGCTATCCCTGGAGTACAGAAAATGAATAAGCCACTATTTTATGGAGTTTATTATTTATAATTATAAGTAGATATGAATATGAAAACTAATAATAATTCTTCATTATATTAGCTGTTGCAATTTCCTTAGTACTTACTTGTATCCTAGATCCTAAAGTTATTTTAACTAAATGCCATCCTAATCCTATAAAATATATCATTGTTTCCCCTTACAAAAGAAGGAAATAATCTACCAGCCCAAGGCCACCAGCTTAGAGACAGCTGAGCAATGACTAAACACTCAATTTTGTCCGAATCCAAAGCCTCCAGATACCACATGCCACATGTCCACCCGTCTGTCATTGGACCTTAAGTTTCTACTAAGGAAACAAAATGTAAATCCCACAAAATTCCACAACTGTAGAAGCACAGAGACAACGCTCATCAAGAAGGAATTTGGGAGGACTGAGTAAGTACAGGAAACTGATGCTAACGACAAAGCCAGACTCCTGTCAAAAAGTGAGCCGAAGCAGAGGTGAAAATGCTCTAAAGGATGTCCCAGAAGAACCATCGACAGGAGTTCCCAGCTGTTAGATACACCGTGGCCTGTTCAGAACAAAACCAGATCAGAAAACAAATTGACGAAATACACCTCAATTCACAGTGGCTCTGGCCTCACGACTGAAAACTGTCTTAAGCTTTAACAGATGAAAGACTTTGCATCCTGTTTTATCACCGTCTCTGCCACCTGGAAACCACTCCGATGATTCACGGGCAGTTTCTTAAGTGCAAGTCCACGTTCACCTCCACTCAGACGGAGTGGGTGGCTTTAACTAACTGAACTTAACGCATTTCCCAGCATCATATGCTCAGCAAAACTTTGTTACTTTTTATGTATCACCCTTACCAGGAATTTTTATGATAAAATGTGGGGGGATTTTTTTTTGGATAAATGATATGCAAGAGGTCACCAAGAAATAAATATCAGTAAAAGTAGAATAACACACACACACACACATATGCACACACATTCTCCCCTTGACTATAAGTCAAAATGGCCATCTAATTTAGGAAAACACCTACATTCATTTATTCAAAACATTCACTCAGAGCCTACAACTGTCATTGTCTGCACAATTTGTTTATAGAGTGAGTCCTTAACACTTTCACACTTCCTTTTGTAGATTTCCCATGCACTTCAGGATGCCAGGAGATTGTCGTGCATAGCTAAGATCTTCACAATTAAGTGGCTTCTGTTTTCAGGATACTATTTAGGCCCTACCTGGTTACGCATTCATAGTCCCATTGCCCCTGTGACAGGTCCTATTGTCCTTGTTTTCAAGATGAAGAATCCAATCCTCCTGAAGTTTGAGTAGTATGTCCAGTTACAAGTGGCCCATGGTGGTTTAAATAAGAATGACTCCCATAGGCTTATATATTATTATATATGCTTGCTCCCCAATTGGCAGAACTATTTGGGAAGGATCAGATTGTGCAGCCTTGATGGAGTAGGTAGTGTCACTGGGGGTGGGCTTTGATGTTTCAAGAGTCCACGCCATCCTGAGATAGACTTCCCTCTTGTGGTTATGTCTCAAGATGCAGGCTCACTCGTAGTCACTGCCCCAATACGATGAGTTTTGCTGCTGCCATGATTCTCCACCATGATGGCCATGGAGACACCCCCTGAAGCCATAAGCCCCAGGAAACTCTTGTCTGACAAGTTGCCTTGGTCATGGTGTCCTATCATAGCAATACAATGCAACTAAGGCAGGCCCTACCTATATTTAAAGAAAACTATAAAAAAAATCATATATTTGTCTCTAAATGTCATGCCACAAATATAAGTGGAAGCTATAAAAAATGTTTGTTTACATAAAGAGGGTAGTTTCACATAGAAACTCACAGTGGTTATGACACCGAACACAAAATCTGTACAAGCTCAACCCAGACAAAAAAAAAAAAAAAAAAAAATCCCATCATAGAGGGGTAGAGGTGGTCACAAAGTTCCAACTTCAGCTGAGGAGCTATTGGTAACTGATAGAAGAGTTATTTTTCTTTAAGGATATGACCCCTGTTAAACTGAACACTCTCCACTGAATGGTCACCTACCCAAGAATATATAGGTAACACCAACTAGACTTGATGGGCTAAAAGAAAAAAATGAGTGCATGGAATTGGGGGTGGATCTGGGAGCAGTCTAGGGAGACAGTGAGATAATAAAAATACAATGTAAGAAATTCCAGAATTTCACATATGGCACTATAAATAATGCATTGTTAGTGGTTTGTGAAGAATCAATGTTTATTGGGCTATACTGAAGATGGCTGTTTTGGAGTACAGTCTATTTTTGTTCAGGCTTTAACTTTTTCATGTCTGCGTCAAATAAACTACCTTGAAGAATGCTTGTAAAATATGTAAATAGAACTATACAATTACTTACAGCAAATATTTTAGCAGGTTTAATATAAACAGGAACAGAAAATAGCAAGAGAATGCTATTGTTTAAAATACATATGTGAGTGTGTTTATTCCTAAGTTGGATAGGGGATATTTATAATTCCTACAATTCTAGTTCTTTTCAAATTTAACAGATTTTTACTCCTGAATCTATTAGTTTCAAATCCATTGTCTATTCATTTCAAAACATAAAATTTGAATCTCCTTTGCTCTCCTTTCTTTTAGTCTGATTAAACTTTATAAAATACGACTCTATTTTGGGGGGCTAGAGAGACGGCTGAGAGATTAAGAACACACACACTGCTTTTCCTAAAGACCTGAGTTTAGTTCTGTCCCCTGTGAAAGGCACCCCACAATTGCCTGTGGCTCTAGCTCTGTGGAGATCTGACACCTCTGGCCTCTGGCGGTATCTGCACTCACATACCCACCACCCACAAACATATATAAAAATGAAATCTAAATAAAATAAAATACAACTCTGTTTTGACAATTTCTCTGTGTTCCTTGTGTCAAAATACTCATTTCTCCATTTTCTTTGAATTTTAACCAACACTACAGAAATAAGGTAACATGAGGTTTTTAAATATTTATTCCCCATGTAAGATTTATTCAGCATATGTTAAGGAAAGAATGTGTTGTAACTTTTGGTAAGTATATTATGTATTAATCATCACATACTGGAAAATACAGGCAAAAAAGAAGGAATTTTAGAATTATAAGAACTGAAGTATATTAGGAAATTTTTCATATGATTACAAAAATGTATCTATTAAAATGTGTTATGGTCATTATGTCATGATTGCATTTGGCCTGTCTTAAACTGTATCAAGGAACACTAAACAAGCAAGGACACTGATGTGTTGGTTGTCCCTTAGCACAAAATCTAGCTAAGTTCTGCAGAACCAGCACATCTGTCTGTTCATTTCGACTGTTCCTAATCTCCAAAAAGACCAGCAAGTCCGACATGATGCATGGCTCTAACTAGTTCTCTTTCCTTGTTTTCTTTCTTAACGTGCAAAGTCCAAGCAGGCCAATGAGCTCAGCTTCCACAGTTGATAGTAACTAGTTAGATGCTGTGATTTGGGCCCACAAGCTCATGATTTCAATCACACACATACAACAGTACTCTGACATGATGCATTTAGCACTAACCATTCTCAGACACACAGACTTCTAGCAGCAGGTATGCTAGCAATAAGAATGATTGATACTGAAGGGAAAGACTTGCTTCTAACGTCTCTTTCCCAGAGCACATAGGAAAGGCTAAAAATGTAGAAGGCTCTAGTATTTGGCAATATCATCAAGAGCTACAAAAACCCAACATTTGGAAGCATGCTTTTATTCAGTCACCAGTGACAGTTCTACAGTAATACACTCACGCTCACTCTCCCGCCAGTTCGCTGCCCTTCCATCACTTCATAAATTATTTTATCACAAAATGAATACATCAGGAAAGCTGGGAATGAACCCTCACGCCACCAAACAATAATACAAAGTGTGGGCTCTGACTGGTTGCTGACAGTGATGCCATTATTTGTGAATTCTGAGTGTTCTGTTAGAGGTTAGTGAAATAATTCATAAGAAATGAGGCACTGCATTGCAGATCTGGTCATTCCCAAGCCTGATTTGTCTTCTTACGGAATTCATGTGTTTGCTAAGTGACTTCTCATGTTAACACTGGTGGGAGATATACTCACGTCAATGTTGTTCAGCGTGTTGAAGTACATGAGATCATGTAGCCTTTTGAAGGCTTGATTTGGATACTGAAAGTTGAAGGTTGAAAATGGCGACTCAGGGTCATCAAAAATGTCAAAGTCAGCTATTTCTTTCTCCTCTTTGGTTTCCCTTGGAACACCTATATGCCAAAAAAAAAAAAAAAAAAAAAAAAAAAAAAAAAAAAAAGGAGCATGAATCTTGCATTCGAAAATTAAACAAATAAATAAATAACTCCAAAACATACATGCAACCATGAAGACATCACTGAGAGTCACCAGAAAGGCTATGATTCTAAAAAATAACTATCTGCCCCAATCAGCCACACTCAAGTTGGGAAGATACCCAGCTCCCTCGCCTGCTAGCCTACACTCTGTAGTCTGGGTGTTCTGCCTCCCACTTGCCCAGATGGGTCATGGCCCTCATGGGGTAGCTAGTGTACTAGCATATGCTTTGTAGTCTGTCCCTTGCCCAGTATCACTTCCTCACTCCCTTACAAATAAACCATTTGCACTTGAATCTTGTCCTGAGAATCTTCCTCTGGGGAAATCCAAACCAAAACATTGACTCCTCTTCAAGCCCCAGAAATCCCTGTACTTACCAACCCCTTGGTTTCCCCCTGAGAACTAACAGTAATAGAAAATTCACTAGGTTGCTTAAAGTTTGAAACCAGGATTTCAATTTGAAACTAAGGTTTCCATTTGAAAACGAAAAATGCCAGCCGGCCTTCCTTCTCCTGTATGAGGCATGCCTCGCAGCTCCACCCTTATTAATTTGTTTTATCATTCTGAGAAACCTAGGAAGAAGACTTCTTCCCTGTATCACCTCATTCATCTTTTTTGTCTCTTTCCATTCACAAAATAGAAAACTGCATCTTCCGTTCTGAAAACTATTTAGCATTTAATGCCCCTAAGCATCCTTCTTTGGTTAATGGGTATCTTTTAGGATGCACACAAGTCCACCCACTCCTCCAGATATGGTAAAACAGAATAACCATTCCTTGAACTAGATTCTCCTTTGCTTTAAATTATAATGTGGAAGCCCCAAATGGTCGGCCATGTCACTTTGTTAGATTACATTAAGTTTTGTGGTCAATTAATATTCTCGCATGATTTTATTTTAAAAACAAGAGCTGTTTCACAACGGTGAAAGTCACACTATTTAACATCCTTTATGAATAGGACATCCATCAAACCCGAGGCTCCGGTTCAATGCCCTAGCAATGTTGCCTGAGCTTGACCTTCATATTTCACTTTCTCTATCATGAGGAAGTGAAAATCTTGGGGTAAAGAAGAAGGAAGTACTTGGACTCTCAGGTCACAACTGACTATTTGTCACAGTAAGAGAATCACTCCATGTAGTCCTCACTCATGGGACAGCATGAGTGTAAAACAGCTCAATATCAGTCACGTCGCCAGCCAGACTTCCATTTCATGGAGGCATACCTGGGGCCTTGTACTTTCTGAAGTTGATGTTGGCCAGAACGAAGTGGATAATGGTAGGGCAATCGTTCTCCACGTCGGGATTCTTGGGTTTAAAAACATAGCACTCCTTCAATCCTTCCCGATCAAACACGTAAGGGTCAATCTTTGGGAAGGGGAGCTTGTTCATTCTAGCCCACTTCTCTGCGAGTAGAAGTTCCTACATGGAGGAGAATGATGCTTTTAGAAATGTTCAGTTTTTAGTTGGTCAGTCAGTCTGTCCATTATTTTATATTCATTAGGTGTTATCTTCCAGCCGTTGCTAAGACATAGCAGTGGAAACCCTAACTAAGACAACCTGTTACTGGGTTTTATACCTGTTATCTCCATCAAGGTGCAAAAAAACCATATCAATTAAATTCTTTTGCTAAGAATGTGAAATTTAAGAGAAAATCACCATTAACTTCAGTATCAACATGGTACAGATTCTTGTATCACTGGTAAGATTCTTTGTAGAGAAACTACTTTTTAAAAAAATGCAAGTTATAGGTTTTTTAGTAACTACTACATGCAGTTAGATTTTATAGCTTCTGATGTTGAATACTCCTAGATGTATGTATGATAGCATAGCACACTTCATAGCATTCTGTATTACTAGTAAGTTGGTTTATTTTAAGGATGTTTCATTTTGTTTTCTTTTTAAAATCTATAATAAAATTATGCATATTTTTAAAACTAAATTTATATATGTAAATTGGCTTTTTTGGCTCCTAATTATGAAAAGAAAATAGAACTTCAGGCCTCAATGCATCAAATCAATGAGTTCTGAGTTCACTGAGAAATCCCATCCCAAACAATAAGGTGGAGAGCAATTGAGGAAGGCATCTAATATCCACTTCTGACCTCCACACACAGGTACATATATGTGCATGTACATCACATTTTCACATGAATAAATCCAACATGAGCATATATATATGTATATATATGTGTGTGTGTGTGTGTGTATACACACACATACATATCATATATATATACATAATACACACACACTCATGCACGCACGCATGCATGCACGCACGCACGCACGCATACCCATGCTATATTTAACCTGTGGAAATCAATGTGGAAGGTTGTCAGGAAAAGACAGACATCATTTCTTTTTCTATGCAGTGTCAGGGGCCAGAATAAATAAGTGGTTATATAGCACCATGGTGTAAAACCACAGACTGGGCCCAATGCCTGCATCCAAATGTCAGTTCTGTAGCCTTGGGACTGTTTCTGAGCTTAATATTCTTAACTGTGAAACACAGAGTGCAATCTGAATGAAATGAATTACCATTTTACAGTACTTAGACCAACATCTATCACACAGTAAGTGCTATACAGATATCCAATCAATAAATAAGGATCCAGAGAAGAAAAAGTGAAGAAAACAAAAGGAAAAGAAAGGAAGAAAAGCAGGAACCATTTTAGAGAGATTCCTAAAGAGACAAAGTTTTGAGCAAACCACTAAAACTATCCTTCTTTAAAAACTACTCTTGTCATACTGATTTAGTCAATGGTAATCATTCCCGGCTGACCTTCAATGAGTGCAGTTAAATGGCTATCAACACTAGAGCATCGAGACTCTGACAGGTAAGGGGCAGTCATCAAGTGACGTTTCATACTGAAAACTGTCATCGATGCTAGGGAAAAGGCACATATTTTCAGAAGCCTAGACTGCTTCCTTGGCATATTTGTAATTCACACCATCAATACTATTGAGCCTTTCACTGTGTGCTACTCATAAGACAGGATCTGCATTTGAAGCTTTGATGCCTTTAAGTCAATGGGAAAAACCAACTAAGAGTAGTTGAACAGTTTGGGAGGGAAGGGAAGACTGAGGACGGCCATGTACCTGGGTTGTTAACAGGCCCAGCTTAAATCGGCATGGGCTACTTTCCAAGACCAACTGCCTAGATACTACAGCCACCAGGCACCAGTCATGTGAGGGGGACCTAAAATACACCACGTGGCACCACTAAAGTCACTGTGGGGACTTTGAGAGACAAGATAGCATGAGGACTAGAGTGTATGCCATCCCTGAATTAACCAGCCCCTGAATACATCTCACCTATATCTCATCTGCTTCCTATTTCTCAGTAATATACTTTCCACCTCTGCAAAATAAAAGTAATCACTACTCTCCTCTTCACGGGGCTGCTGTGAAGGTTAGAGGTTGAGGTATGAAAATCTTAGGTGGACAGTAAGCAAGCACTTTAACCTATAACCCTAAATACAGAGGACATACAAATTTCACTGCTCTTGGTATTTTAGAAAAGTCATAAACTTTACATGCATAAATATATATATATATATATATATATATATATATATATATATATATATATATATTCCTAAGTACACCCTGCTCAGTGTGTATAACTCTACTTATATGCAGGTTTTCAGGGATGATGACTGGTATTGGGTAACCAATTGGTGTGCTCTTCCCCGGGGAAGACTATTTCTCCTGCTCCCAGCATTCCTTAATTGTCTGTAGTTCTTTATGTAGTGTTGAGGCCTTGTGGTCTTTTCCCTCAACCTCAGAAGAAAGCAAGGAGGGACATATGGGAGGCCTTGGAGGGAAGACAGGGAAGGGGAAAGGATTTAATTACACTATAATCTCAAAAAATAAGCAATAAAACCCTAAATATTCTAGCAAACTAAAGAAAAAAAAATAAAGTCATGAACTTCAAGTCGATCAGTTCTCCCAAAGATTACAAAGATATAAAACCTGAAAGAAAAGGGATTCAACAGATACAAAAGCAGCTGTTTCACGGGACGTTTTGCAGAATATGATTATGCTTTGCTAAAAATCGAACAGATGTAAAACATCTCGTTTGAAGTTGGAGGACACTCTTCTCATTCCCCTTTCCTCCCCGCCCCCGCCCCGTTCAGCTGACCTCCTCTTGGTATTTCACGTCGAGCACTCTCCACGATTACTCATTCGTCTTGACTCAACACCACAGTCCGACCAGAGCTCATACAGTAAGGCGGTTGCTTGCGTGAGGGCAAAGCAAAGCAGCTTTCTAGTGTTTACAAACATGAGTCAGGGGATGAGCAACCCGTGTGTGGCTGTGTGGAGAAAGAGGGAAAGGGAGCTCGTGGAGGTAGAGGCCTGGCTATTTTTAGCTGGACAGGGTTATCCTGGAATCAGGAAGTGACGGGAACTTTCCCTTTTCTGCTCTCATCCTGATGTGGAAAAGATTAAACGGTGCTGACTGCAAAGACCGTGATTACAGGATGGAAAAAATGTCTGCTTCCGGCTGTCTCCTCTCCCTCCAGAAAGACTGAGAGACAATGACACAGACGTGCGTGTGGAGAGCCCCAAAAAGGAAGGAATTAAAATCAAAACAATGTTTTAGTGAGCAAAGAAGGCCTAATTCTGACATGACGGCGGTACACCAGCAGCGTGCCAGGCAGTAACATCTATCAGCTGCTGCCTGATGCCCCAAGATGCTTCACGGTTTCCAGCACTAATGTACTGTAAGCTTACATAGTACTAACTACAAACACAGCTCTCTATACAGTAAAGAATTAGAGACCCTCATTCAAAGTGATACTTTCAAAAAACACCTATGCTCACTTTTGAGTACTAAACCCTAACTAAAAAAAAAAGTATCAACTTAAAACAATTTAACAGAAATATATCCAGACCACAGTGCCACAGTGAGAAGGGCTTACACATGCTAATTAATTAATTTAGACACACAATATATTTCCCTTTATAAATACATATACATAAATAATAAGTTGGTTTTTCACTATAAAAAATGGGATTTTCATCTCTATGTAAACCTACTGCCCTAAAATTTTTCATTATTTAAAACTTACTTTTAAGACTGGGGAGATAGATGGCCTATTAGTAAGCAAATAATGTAATAATTAAAACAATATAATGATTAAAATACCAAAGCCACTAATCTAAGATGGGACTGACAGGACTACCCCTTAGAATTCAGTATTTGTAGTTATGATGACTGTCTCTTCTGGAGAGTTTGCTATTGTTGTCTTCAGGAGCCTCATAGAGCAGCAAGTCTAGAGACAGAGCTTGTGTAACACTTGAAGCAGTTAGCTCTCCATTAAAAGCTGTGTACATACTTGCAAAAGCATCCCTGAAGAGATCAATATTAGATATGGGTGCTCATAAGAAGGCATCTGATACTCAGTGACTGAAATGAGTGTGGTAGGTTGGATGGTGGCCCTAACAGAAGAAACCCACATCCTAGCTAACCCCCTACTGTGAATGTGATCTTAGTAAAGAAAAGGGTGCTTTAAAAAAATGATCACGCCGGGCGGTGGTGGCGCACGCCTTTAATCCCAGCACTCGGGAGGCAGAGCCAGGCGGATCTCCGTGAGTTCGAGGCCAGCCTGGGCTACCAAGTGAGCTCCAGGAAAGGCGCAAAGCTACGCAGAGAAACCCTGTCTCGAAAAACCAAAAAAAAAAAAAAAAAAAAAAAAAAATCACTGTTGTTATTATTATTGGTAGTGGCTTGTTTGTTTGCTATTTTGTTGTTTGTTTTGGGGTGTGTGTGTGTGTGTGTGTGTGTGTGTGTGTAGGTCAGACGACAACTTTCTGAAGTCACTATTTTCCTTTCATTCTGGGATCTACGGCTAGAACCCAGCTTGTCAAGTTTGTGCAATAAAAGCTTTTCCTGCTGAATCACCCCAGTGGCTCAGAAGAAGGCTCTTCACAATATGACTAAGGATCTTGAGCTGTGATCAGCCTTGATTATGGGGTAAGGGGTAAGTGCTATGACAGTTTTGCTAACAAGAGACAAAGAGAGACATAAATGAAAAGGCCAGATAAAAACTGAGGTAGATTGCCTGGACATGGTGGCGCACGCCTTTAACCCCAGCACTTGAAAGGCAGAGACAGGCAGATCTCTGTGAGTTCAAGGCCAGCCTGGCCTTTAGAGTGAGTTCCAGAACAGCCAGAACTACACAGAGAAACCCTGTCTCAAACAAGAACAACAACAAAAAAACCACTGAGGTATAGACCAAGGTGACCTAACTGCTTGCTAAGGAATTACCAGATGCACTGGAATCTGCAAAAGGCCACAGAGTTCTATGACAAATCCTAATATCAAATACAGCCCTGCTCAAACCCTGTTCAACTGCTAGCCCCAAAACTGAGACAAAACACTTTTCCGTAATTTTATATAGGATGTCACTTTTTAATAGCAACTCTTGAGAAAGCAGTGTGAGAAGTAAACCTGCAGGTACCGGAGTCTATGCTGTGCAGTCTTCCTTGGGCAGGGTGGACTGGCATTCACAAAGCTCACCCAGGCTAATGTGTCTCTGCAGGTCACCTCATTAGCTATAGTGCACTGATGTCTACAGATCTGTCACTTGGACTGCCTTGTGTGGGTAGTTTCCCTCACTAGGCATAGCAGAATAGGGTCCAGTCAGTACCAGCACTTCAACTGATTTGGTCATGATGTGACCCAATGTAAGAAGTAATCATGTGGGCATGGGAGTTCTAAACCAAGAGCAAGACCAAATTACAACTGATAAATAAGGCTAATGTGGAAAAACACCGATTAGTTTGTCTGTGGTTCCCCCAGAACCGCCTATAGGGAGACAAATGTACTGAAGACACTTGTGATGTACAGCCCACTCAGACCTTTGTTACATCGATGTCACCTCCACATGCACCCTACTGCCACCTTCTTTTTCCTTTTGGTCTGACTTCCACACATAAGCCCACATACTTCACACACACACACACACACACACACACACACACGCACACACACACATTTTTAAAAACAGAAATTGGGGGCTAGGGAGATGGCTCCCTGGTTTGCAAGCACAATGACCTGGTTTCATTCTCCAGCGCCTATGTAAAAATCCGGGCATGGCTGCAAATGCTTGTGT
Source organism: Peromyscus maniculatus bairdii (assembly GCF_049852395.1). Taxonomy (NCBI): domain Eukaryota; kingdom Metazoa; phylum Chordata; class Mammalia; order Rodentia; family Cricetidae; genus Peromyscus; species Peromyscus maniculatus. The sequence continues at coordinate 58,857,249 of NC_134862.1, forward strand.
CACCAGCATTGGGGAATGGAGACAAGCAGGCCCTGAGAGCTAGATGACCATCCAGCCTAGCAAAGAGTGTGTGCTTCTGGTTCAGTTGGAAGCTCTGTCTCAAAGGAATAAGGTGGAGAGAGATAACTCACATCCTGCTCTTGCCTTCACGTAAGGGGTGTGTGCATTGCACATTCATCTGAGTGCACCACACCTCTCTCTCTCTCTCTCTCTCTTTCTCTCTCTCTCTCTCTCTCTCTCTCTCTCTCTCTCTCTCTCTCTCTCTCTCTCTAAAACAGATTGGGGAAAAATACCAGCAGCATCCAGAAGTAGTTGGTATATAAGTTGGTATACATTCTAATTGTTCATATATCATCTAAGTATATATTCTTCTTAATAATAAACAATGAAACATTATATATTGCAAAATATAATGCCTTTTATTTGTGTTACTAAGTGGTATCCTAAAACTCCTTGGTAGTATCCTCTCATCCAGTAGTCAAGTTCTGACTCATATGAAATTATGGCTTTGACATTTTGCACTCCCATTGGCTAAATGAATACTACCGTGTCTTCCACCGTCAGCACCACCTCCTTGGAGTCATCACTGGAACCTACCTCCTCCTTGCTCCTCACAGGTCACCAGGTTCTACCCCGTGGCTTGCACAGTACAAGATTTTATTATCCTATGCTGGGGTTACAATAAGTCATAGTTTTAACCTTTTGCCTTCCACCCACCAACTCAGGTTAATCATCCTAAGATTCCAATTTCATGATATCATTAGTCTGCTGGAAATCCTCCACCAATCTCCATTTCCTACCTTCCAAACTCAAAATTTTTCCCCAGAGCCCTCTTAACAGGCTTAACATCTGTCTGTTATAGTCAGAACACCCCATCTTTCCAGTGTGCTCACTGCTATTTCTGTGCGGTTTGCATCCCAGTCACTTATTTCCCTGTTCACTGGCTCCGGGATGCACCAACACACTTTCATACTGATCTTCCACGATGTACATAATTCGGTTTTATCACACCAACTCTTGGTTTCTTGTCTGAACACTACTAACAGCCTCAAAAGAAATAAAATATTAACACATTTTGAACATGTGAGGTTTTACAGATATTTAAGACATATGATTATATCCACTTCTTGTTCTAGAAGCTCTCAGTGCTTGCCACAATCAGCTTGAACTGTCAATTTGACACAGCCTAGAGTCACCCAAGAAGGGAGTATTAATTGAGTGATTGTCCAGATCAGATTGGCATAGGGGCATTGTCTTGATTCTTAATGGATATAAGGAGACCCAGCCCACTCTAGGCTGTACCCTTCCTTGGGCATGTTCCTATTCTCCTTACCAAAGTCTCCTTACCTTGAAAGGAGGGCTTGTGTCACTTGGCCTTGCAGAGAAGTCAAAGGAGATGATGAGATCCACACCTCTCTGAGGTCGTAGAATCAAGGGATACGGCAGGTTAAAAGTGAGCCCGCTGTCTACAACATGAATCTTTTTACTTTTGACATCTAGTGGTTCATATATTCGTTCAAATTCATCCGGATCTTTAAAATGCAAAGGCAAGACAAGAATAAATGAAATAGTCATCTGCCCTTAGTTTAGAATCATAAATGTTTATTATAAATTTGAGAGACAGAAGTCCATGTGGTTTGGGCCCCCTAGTTTTGTTAGAATCCGGTGTGGATTTAACTCTGGCAAGTGTAGCTAAATTAATAACTTTAAGTCTTAGTTCTTTATCTGTGGTACCAGAACAAGAACAATTATCAAGCAAGATGCCAAGGGAAGAAGAACTAGTTCAGGCCCTAGTATCGACACCAGCCACAATGTCTTTAGTACCATTATCCCCCATCACGGGGTCTTTACTGATATGAAAACGTTTCTTCACACATCATCTTGTCTAATGTTTACAGAAGAGAAGCAAAGGAGAGGACATTTAGAAATGGCGGGTGAAACGAACTACAAGTCATCTAGAAAATGAAACAACTGGGAAGAGCCGGAGTCCGAACAGATTCATCTGCCTCTCTCTGGGCTGAGTGTCCATTACACTAAGGGATGAGCATCCAAGATGGAAGACCAAACCTCACACCCCATAAGCGTGAGTTGGGTGGCCCCATTCAGGCACAATTCTGGGCCCTGAACAAGCCAAGTAAACTATAATAGATACTATGACTCTACCGCCAAGTAAGTAAATGCACTGACAAGCCAGTGCGGCGAGGATCGCTGTGGCAGAAGGAACAGAAGACAACATCGTGAAGAGTGAGCATCTATGTGTTCCCAGGATCAGGGGAGACAATTCTGAGAAGGCATTCTTAATCCAGAACAAGAATAACAACACAGAACCACCTAACCAAAGGAGTTTAGAACTTGAAAAACACCCCTTCGTTTCTCAAATTGTCTATTTAATAGTTTCTGAACACCTACCCTGAAGAACTGACAATATTGAAGTCAAAACTAAGGCATACAACCAAAAACACCAACAGCATTTGAAATGAACAGCTCAAGAAAGCAGCCACTACAATGCATAGAAATGACCCATGAATACCTTCTAGCTCTATGAAAACACAACAATAACATTTGATCATGATTAAACACACTGACATTAAAATTTTTTAATGATAACATTTGTTTAAATGTGGTGATTTTTTTCTAATACAATAAAGCACAAGAATTCATAAGGTGTTTCCTTTGGCTTTGCAAACCCAGGGTTTTCTCTTTTAATTTTAGCTAAGAGATTCATCAAAACAGATCAGGAAACTAGCTGTCTCTGCCTTTCCTTTCTTAAGCCCAAGATGGCCTTTGAGGGGATGCTCAGATGTGGATGAGTTCCAAACTGGCATGAGGCTGAACACCACTGTCCTGGCTCCAGATAAACTGAGTTTTTATTGTGTAGCCATCCATATAAGTTTGTGAAATATCAGTACCTGTCCCATACACAAATTAAGACTTCCATGTTCAAACAGATTTAAGAAAGTCAGGATTGAACATCTACAGTAACTACCAAGTAGACAGCACGTTCCTATTCTACTTACCATGCCTGAGAGTAACAGCAGTTTGTGTGAATGGCCACTTAATCCCATCATGCAGCTTTCCAATAGCTACCATTCTTTTCTATTTTACAGCAAAATATGGAATATACAATCTAATTGTTCAAGATACCCAACTAATAAAAGGCCTGGCTGAGTTTCAGATGTCAATCTGTTTTGAAAATATGTCTTTGAGCCCTCAGAGTAACACTTAAACGCAGTAGGCTATCTCAGCATGTTATGAGGGAGAGGTGTCAGATTTTGAAGGCATATTTTAGGACCAACTTATCATGTGACATCTACTGAAATGTAGAAAGTTTGTCTCACACTACAATGGGCAAACATCCTCCCATGATTGAAAGCACGCCAACTCCCCAAGCCTGTGAGTGAGTTAATCTGGTTCTCTGGTAAGTGTACAAACAATACTGTGTTATAAGCCTGTAACGGCTCCTTAAACCTTCCTAATGATGCGACCCTTTAAAACAGTTTTCATGTGGTCGTGACCTCCAACCATAAAATTATTTTCGTTGCTATTGTATAACTATAATTTTGCTACTGTTATGAATCATAATGTAAATATCTGATGTGTAGAAAAGCTGATAGGTGACCCCATGGAAGGGTCATTCAACCCCCAAAGGAGTTGTGACCCGTAGGTTGAGAACCACTGGCTTAAAGAGTTCAGTTTTATCGGAGGAATCCAGCACACAGATTCAATTTAGACCAGACAAATATTTGGATATCTGTGTTCTGAACTCTGGCCTGAATTAACTCATGTCAACTTCTCGTTCCAGATAGTGTGTCACAGTAAACACTAGAAACACAAAGTAAACAGGAAAGAAGTCATGTGACTAATGAATACCTCCTCTAAAATTTGTTTCTACAGACATTTAACTATGTTACAGTAACCTATTAATGGGATTTTTATTATTTTATAATTTATCTTGTTTCAAATAACTGAAAGCTGAAGTCATAGGTACAACATACTTCACTTTTTCTCATTTCTGACTATTTAAGACACTCAAATTTTAATGTGTATGAGCAGAATTGCCATAGAGTAAAATATAAGCTTCCCCCAACATTAACATGTAGACTGGACAAAAGCCTTTACCTTTTCTTCTTTTGCATGGAGGACATGTACAATTAAAAGGGGTATAGTCATAATCATTATCTTAATTGTGGCAGTTCAGTTGTACAATGCATAAGGTTCTTTGGGGTTTTGTTTTACTGTTTATTATAGTTACTTCTTTATGTGGGGGAGAAGAGGTCATGCATATGCCATGGCCCACATATGGAGGTTAAGGACAACCTTGAGGGAGTTGGTTCTCTCTATCATGTGGGTCTTGGGGGTTTAATTAGGTTGTCAGACAAGACAGTAAGTGCCTTTAGGCCTGAACCATCTCATCTGCCCATAAATAAGAATTTTATTAAAATCTTTTGAAAGAAATAATCATGGTTTGTGATAAACCTTTTGACTTCCACATTAAACACAGGATTTTTTTTTTAGAACTTGTAAACTACTAGAAGGAGATAGAATTTATCTTTGTAAAGCTCCCATCCAGAAAAGCACTAATAAACTTAGTTAATTCAGTCTAATATGCAATTGTGTTTAACAATGGTTGTATCTAAACAGTAAATGTGCATGAATTTGTTATCGAAATGATTGGAACTTTTCACTAACTATTTCATTCGAGTAAACATGAAGTATGTAAAAAATCATTTTAATATAATGTTTACTGTGATTTAAAAATAAACCTTTTCCCCAAAATCATTAACATGAAACAACTTTAGGTTAGAGCATATTGTTCTTGCAAAGGACCCAAGTTTTGTTCCCAGCACCCACACCAGGAAATTCACAACTGGAGCTCCAGCTTCAAGGAGCTGACACCTCTCTCACCTCCTTGGGCACATATACAGACACACATACCTACACACAAATAAATAATAAAAAATTAAAATCTCTAAAAACAAATCTCAAAGACAAATATTTAGTGTATATGATGTATATTTTAGGAAGATTGATATATAGTTCCTTATGTTCTTTTTATTCTTTTAATGGCTAGTAAATCTTTTTTTCAGAGGAAACAAATACAGCAAGGTGATATACACAGCAATTCAAACCTCATGGCTAGGGAAAAATCCCAGCCTGGCCACTATACAGCAATACTTTTATTGACCTACAACACCCTCAGGAGCAGGATGGCTGATTTTCTCTTTCCTTTTAGTGTTATTATAGCCAAAATATAACAATCTTTCCATGAAGCAGCTCTTGGGGAAAAGGCCATTAAGGTGTTTTTAATCTTCATGAAGGCACTGATTATATTTAACATGTTGCCTAGTGAATCTTGAAGACCAAAGCAACATCATGAGTGCTTCTAAACTCTGTATGAATGCAGAAAGGAAGGAAGGAAAGAAACCAGGTGAAGATTCTGAACAACTGTTCAGGCAGGGTGAGCAATAAAAAAGGCGTAATTCCCCAGTCACCAAATCTGGCTAATAAAAATACAGGATGACCAACTTTAATCTGCATTTCACATAAGCAAAGAAATGATTACGCAGTCTCGATATGAAGTAAATGTTTTGTGCTATTTGTATACACACAAATGTATTGTTTATATTAAAAATTTAACTGGCAATTCTTTGTTTTGTCTTACAGTCCTAATACTGCCAAACAAATTCATATTAAATACTACAAAACTGCTGAACAAATTCCGTTCTTAAAGTGTGGAATTCAGTTCTTCAAGTGTGGAGTGAGTTGGTAAGCTGGTTAGAACATCTGTGCTACTCAAATCCCAGAGGAATTGTGTTAGCAAAATGATAATGAAAAAGAAATGAAACAAAGTATGCACCAAGAAAACTTCCATTCTTACATCAGCAAAACAATGACTAACAAAACCACAGGGATGGTTTATAGAGGGGAAGACTTAGAGGCCGGACTCAGAGACCTGTGGCTCAAGCTCAGATTTGCTGAGCAGTTTGGGACAAAGATAATACAATTCTTTTCTTTGATAATCCTTGATAAATCACTGAAGGTTCTTTAATATATCTAAATGCCATGAGTATAATATGCTCAAACCTAATCAGCAGTCATGATAAAGCACAAGTTTCCGAACACCATAGGGAAGTCAAGAAGTACAATCATGTGCCACAGCAGGAGAAAAATAATGCCACCAATTGAATGTTTTAACACCTTCTTAGTTCAGGTGAATTTACTTTACCACAAGTAGACATTTATTACAGCTAATATAAATAGAATAATTGGAATTATATATTAATGTATATCTAATAACTGGAATTATAAATGCATAATTAAAAGTAACTCCTGTCCTAGAGCTCAAGGTCATACACACAATACAAAATGCAGTGTTTGTTCCTCTTAAAGTCACACACCAATTAGAAAACAATAACAAAATCAGAAACCCATTGTAACTTCAAAAATATTTTGTGGGAATGATGAACACAGGGAAATGGGAAAGTTTGGGGAGGTTGTGTTGTTACAAATATCTGAAGTTTTACAGCATCTTGGCAATGACCTAAGACAGAAATGATTGAGAAATGACGTTTGAACAACTAAGGAGAAGTGATGGTGTGACAGAGAAAAAAATTTAAGCTCACCACAGAAAAGGATGTTACATATTATTCATTACATAAGCAAATGTAACCATCTATGATGCAGAGCACTGAAGAGTAAAGACTACTATTCTTGGGCATTTGGTTAATGACAGGTCTGAAAGTGACTAGATTCTTCCCGGGCAACTCCACCAGGTTTCCTAATCTTTCTGAAAACTGGAGTGTCGTTTCCCTGTCCCCATGGTCGTTGGCAGACTGGTCCATTCCAACCCCTGTGCTGCATGCTCCTCTCCACCACAAGGGGGCGCCAGGCCTAGCGCACCTACACGGCATCCTCAAAGCTCCATCCTTGGAGACCTGGACTTTTCCAAAGAGGCCCGCCCACGGGAAAGGAAAGAGGAAATGACACATAGCTGTGTTTCTTCTCTTTCCACTGCCAGGCACGGTTGTGGGGGCGTTTGGGGAATGGTTCTGGTGTTTTTGGAGTCACTCCTGGAAGCCCTGGCCTGCTTCTCTAATCCTTGGAACCATTCTGTAAGCAACCCGTTCCCTGCTTTACACTCATTGTAATTATCACGGTAGAGGTTTCCGGTTGTCTGTAAGTGAACCCTGACCAATAAAACAAAGAAGGTTTGTGGTAGTTCAAAGGACATTTTCTATAGTAACATGACTAGGCCATTTCCTAGCCAATGGGTTTTTCTTCAAAAATAAAACAAAAACAAAACAACAAAATGAATGTCCCTCGCAAGTCAATGTTCTTAAAATTGAGTCTAAATAAATGTTAAGGGGCATTAAGATGCTTCTCCCCAACACAGAATCAAGATGTGCTAAACTAGCTCCCCGAGGCTCCCGTTTTGGCGCGTACCTGCTACGGCTGCATCGAGTTCGTCGTCATCGAAGGAATCCTGGGGGGTGAGGTCTCTCAAGGGAGACAGTGGATAGGACGTGTTGAGATTCAAGCCCAGCATGAAGTTGTGCACCTTCCCTGCGCGGCCTTCTCGGGTATTGAACAAAGCTGAGTCACTCACCAAGGCCATCAGCATCCGATGGACCCAGCTTGCTTGGTTGTCATTTTGGTACTCTCTTTCGGCCTCTTCGTTCTCTGTGCCTGAGGTGAAGGAACACAGCAGGTGCCGAATTTGTACACGTGTGCCAATATGTAGGGTGTTCTGTTGTTGTTGTTGTTAACTTCATTTGGTTAATCACCAAATTAAAACTAAGGTTCTAGGGCTTTGATCCAATATGTTTATTTGCATAAAACAAGTGCCCAGTCACTTTTCAAGTGTTCAGAGTTGCCTTTTACCTACATACAATGTCATTCTATATTCTTCACTGATGCCTCTTGGTTTATTTAGGTTTTTCATATACACTTAATTTTCTTTCTCCCTCTCTCTAGCTCTTCTCCATCCAACACACCACACACACACACACACACACACACAGAGAGAGAGAGAGAGAGAGAGAGAGAGAGAGAGAGAGAGAGAGAGAGTATTACTTAATACTACCATCTATGTTTCCTGATTTTTCCTAAGTGTCCATATCCTGCTTCATAAACATCCAAGGATTACCAAAGTTAGAAGGGACAGCAGAAAGACCCACCAAATGACTGCCGATAAATAAACACACTCATGCACTGATCATACCACCCGTTCCTTCATTCTTGCTTATAAAGTCTGGGGATTTAGAGCCCTGTAATTTAAACAAACGATATAAAGTGTTTCTAAAGTCACCGGTGGTCCAAAGAAGCAATCACAGATGACTTTCCCCTCTGAAACCTGTGCCCGTGTTAACTCCTGGGAACTGCTCACTCTCTGTGTTCCCATCCTCTCTCCACTTGGTGCTAGCGATGAGCCCCTTCCCCTCCTTCGTTTCCTCATCAGGAAACCTCGTAAAATTGTTTGAGGATTAATGTGATTTGGATCTCAGTGTGAAGTTCTCAGAGAGGTGCCTGGCTTTACAATCTAGCTACAAACAGAAAGCCTCACTGTGGCCAGCTTCTAGAAACTCTGTGAATAAGTATACAGGCTTACATAAAACTCGGTGTGTTGAGGTGTCTGGTTTTATTTTTGTTTTAATTCTTACAGTGTTTTGCCTGCACAAATGTCTGTGCACAGTGCATATGTATTGCTTGATGGGACCAAAAGAGGGTGTCAGATCCCTTGGAACTGGAGTTATAGATGGTTGTTAGCTGCCACAAGGGCCCAGTGCTCTTAACTGATGAGCCAATTCTCTAGTCCCCTGTGTGTGTTTGGAGAGATGAGAGTCTACATTCAACTTCTGTAAATATTCTCTAAATATTCCAAAAATAAATATTGGAAATATTTAATTTTCAATAAATATATGCAAAACAGAAAGCCATAAACAAAGAGGTAACTTAAGTACTTATTATAGAGTGAAAGAAATGAATGAAAGGATGAGACATCATGCTTCCAATGATGCACCATTCCAGAAAAGATGAAACTATGGAGACAGCAAAGTCATTAGTTTTCCTCAGTTGACAGAGGGATGGTTAGGCAGAGGAGAGAAGATTTTGAGAGCTGTAAAACTACCCCAGGTGACACCATTGTGCTAAATACTTCTCACAGCCATCCTCCATAGAGGGCACAAGCCCAGAGTGCACTCTCATGGAAACAGAGACTGCGACATGTCACTAGAAGCCATCAGCTGTAACAGAGGCACTGCTCAGATGGGACAAGTGGGGGACCTTGCCTGGGAAAGACTGGGCAGGAGATTTTAGCAAAAGGACTTATCTGCTCCATCTTTCGTGAAACCTAAAATGGCTCTCAAAGTATTTATTTAAAAGGCACAGTGAGAACTAATAACAATATATTGACAATGCCAACCTCTAAGTTAAGATGAAACTAAAATGAAAACAGCAAATTCTAAGTTCTTGAACTTCTCGGCCTCAAAAACCAGTGGGTGCTGAGCAGTGACTAAATTTTCTGGCCTTCTAGGGCGTTTTCCTCACTAAGTAACACACAGCTACGTCTACTTCATAGTCCTCACTAACTAATTCTCAAAGTGCTAACCATACGGCGTGTGTGCCCTAAGCGCTTGCTTGTTTGTTCATTCAAAACAAACCCAATGGACTGCACCTCTAAGCTGTCAGTGAGCCACTGCAATTAAACCTTGTCCTTTATAAGAAAAAAAAAATGCAAATCAAAACGCAAGTCTGAACAACTAACAGAATGTAAAATTTAAACTTTTAAATGAAGACTTTAGAATTTAGACTTATTTCTTGCAGGGTGGGGGTCTTTCCAGGACTCCAGCTTATTAATAAGCAGGGCTGCCGGGCAATGAGCAAACCAGTGCTGAAACCTAGCTGGGCTCAGCTCTCCTCAAAGCTCAGATGCCCCGGAGAAGAAGGGTGCTTTTAAGTATTCACAAGCCACAGCGCACTCCTGCCCATGCCATGGCCATGTGCAACTACATCCTGTGGTGAGGCAACTGCTCTCTGTCTTGCATAAACTCATCCTGTGAAGAAATAACAGCAGGCTGGCTATGAAAAAAGAATCTCTCTTTTTAGTGATAATTGGAAAGGGTAGAAAACAAGCCGTCCCCACATGCATACCACGCCTGGGAGAATTCATTGCTCTGGACAAAGCAGTCTTCTGCCTTCTCAAGTCTAGACGGTCGTATTCAAATGGCAAAAGACTCTTCTAGTTCTAAATGCTTAGCTGTCGTTTTTCGTGTTTTGTTCTTGTGTGTTTATTTTTGAACTATTAAGTACATTTTTTTTATGAACCGTTTTGTTGGAAAATTGCTGTCAACATCTACAATCTCTACATTTTTCTACACTAACAAATACCACATTGCAATAAGTATCTCCGATCCTCACCTTCATCCTCATCCCAAATGTGCTGCTAACTGTTCCGACCCACACCAAACTGAGACCTAGCTGCATTTTCCCAAAGCAAAAGGAATCCTTGATACTGGCAGGTCAAGTGAGCAACAAGTCTTGATAATTTTAACACACTTCTCCACAGCATTTTTCCTTAGAGTTGAGTTACTAACCATGACAGAAAGCTAAAGAATGTGTTGACAGTCAAACCTTTCAGATGGCTTAATGACAATTTAAATAACAACATTTTCATTCATTTTAAAGCAAATTACATGTACTCCCCAATCCCACTTTCCACACTAAGATGTCCAGCTCACTAATCTGGCCAGAAGAGAATTCAGTATTGCCACCATCTCAGACAGATTCATCTGTTGTCCTGCAAATATGTCTGGGGCTTTAAAAGAAAGGAAAAGATGTGATTCTACTGCCTCGGCTCTTAGGTTCTATGCAATAGTCCTGTCTCTCATGGGACAGCCTCCATACTAATGCTTCAGGACTCAGAACATCATCGGCACGCAGAGAGGGCTTGGACAATGCTCTCCCCTCTCTGCTCACAATCCGAAGGGACGCTTTCGAGCTCTTACCTTTGGGTGCTTGGGCCTCGTCATCACTGTCAGAACTGTCATTACTCACAATGTGCTTTGCCGTAATATTTTCTGGGGGAAGAAGACAAAATCATTGAGGCATCTCAGGGATCAAAATTCACAACTAAATTTACTACGGAGATGAGGGAGTGATGACGCAGGCCTTTAATCCCAGCACTCAGGAGGCAGAGGCAGGCAGATTTCTGTGAGTTCAGTGTTGTAAATGGAGACTCATGGGATTCACCAGTTCTTAAAAACTTACCACTGGGTCGCCAAATATCCCAGCAAACAAAAATTAATTAGTGTAAATTTGTCCATTCCTAGTCTTCAGGGTTTTTATGAGTTCATCTTAATTTTAATAATAATAACTGCTTGATTACAACGTTAGTATTTCCAGAGGTAAAGGACACCATCCAAATCTACAAGTGACCTACAATAGTCTCCAGAGCATGAAGAAAGTGCACTCACTTTAACTAACCTCTGGTTTCTGCTGACACTGAAAAACATCTGTTGATGTTCAGTATGTCAAGAATTGTGTGTTCCCTTCAAAACATGCTAAGACCAGCGTGAGAACTGAGGGGCACAAAGACAGCAGCAAAATCTAGTGTCATCATTAGCCACCCTTTTCCCAGGGGAAATGCGCCTCATCTGTGGACCCTGGCCAGTGTTTTTGTGATCACCATTTGCAGGAAAATCAGACTTCTTGCTGATTCATATGAACTATCCCCAGAGTGACGTTTTTTCTTCCTCTTTGGCAGCAAATAGAAAAGATGGCTTTTCTTTATTCAATTTCAAGGCACTAGTTCCGAATTTAGAAATTTCATTCACAGAACCATTGGCCAAGCTGTAGGTCCAGAAAAGCAGAGGGGTGGCATGTGGCTTCCCCTTACTTCTCTCCAGATGTTTGTTACACTCACATAAGGGCAGGTGCATAGATGGTTATGTAACAGAAAAGTTAGTAAATTCCTGGGAGCTTAAAACTTTATTTCTACTGTCATTAGTTATAAATACAAAATTCAACAAAATAAAGTACTCAAAATCTAATGTGACTGTTCTTTTCATATTAAAACTGTGGTAGCAGTAATTCTGTCATACAGTGGACAATGGGCAGAGTAAGAAAAGATCCATTCCAGATGCCATACTTCTGGTGGCTTGGTCACTGCGTGTATGTTCTTTTCTATCCTTAAGCATTTCTTTTTATCTGTCACTGTTGTTCTGGTTTTGCTCTACTTTGGCTGCATTTGGTATGTTAATTTAGGAAAATCACACTGTCTTCTTTATAAGGACATTTTCAGGGCATGAAGGGTTGAATCTGAACTCTTATTTTCTATCTTTACACAGCTCTTTTTAGAAGCAAAAATCGCACGCATATAAACCTCTTTGAGAAAATAAATGATTTCATTTAAGGTTATCTAACAATGGTCCAGTCTACCTTAAAGTCTTTGTGAAGGTGAGGGACTGAAAAAATGGATAACAAACCCTCCCTGGGTGCCCCTTAAGAGGGAGACCCCAGTCAGCCAAAAGAAGAAGCAGTCCCCAGAAATCCTGAGTCCCCTCAGTCACCTCTTCAGTTTCATTTCTGGAAACCCTTACATAATCTGCAGTGGCATGCCTTCTGCTGACCAGCGGAACCCAAGTACACAATATCCCTTGCCCTCAGTCTGACACAGAACAGCCAGCAGCCAGACTGCTGGCCTCGAGGGGACTTCTTCAGGGAGACTTCTCAGCACCATGTGTTGTAAACGTCTCCCTTTTCCTTGGCCTGGAGCCGCTGTCTCGCCCACCTTCTGATGTGTAATCTCAGCCCTATTCTCTTCCTGCCTTGGGAGAAAAATAAATAATTAACCTGAGTTATCAGGATTATTCAGTGGCGAAGGAACACAGGGAACAGGCCACCCAGCGTGGGCTTCCTCTCTGATTTCCTTTCTCTTTTTCAAAATCTTCACGTAATTCAGAAAAGACCGAGTGACTCAGAAAAGACTGAGTGACTTCCACAAAACTAAAGTTGGGAACAGGGCATCCACCTGGGATGCTACTATTAAAATAAACCAAGCAGGATGACCTCATCCTATACTTTAGCCCAGGCTAATTCAGTTCTTTCTATGAAGCCCGGGTTTGGTTCAGTCTTACGGCCTTCCACCCTGCCTGGGTAATCTCTATTTGTTGCGGTTGTTGTAACAGTGTTGGGGATCAAACCCAGGACCCTGTATACACCAGACAAGCGCTCTATCACTGAGCTACCTCCAAGCCCTTCATCCTTATAGAATTCGATTATAGTTTAACAATGAAGAGATTGACTCTGCATTGAAGACCACCTCAGGCTCCAGATGGTACCCACATTGCCAGCTCCTGACCCGAGGGATGCTTGGATGACAGAAAGTACCACAAGCAACAAGTGGCCTTTTTGTTTGTTTTTAATGTCTAGTTAGCAATAGTTGGTTCTAATGAAATAATAAAATTACTTTTCCAAAGCTTTCTTAAGAATGACCCAAGTGAACAAATAGTACTCCTAAAGAGAAGATTAATGAGTCTTTGCACACTGCATGTAACTATCAACCACTGAAATCAAGTCCCTCAGGAGAAACAGTACTCAGAACGACAGGTGCGGCACTTCAAGCCATGTAAATATTACATTCTCTTATGCATATAGAACTTCATTATGTCAGTTGCCATTGTCTGTGATCTCCAAAGGCCACATATTAGAAAAAATATAGCACAGTAAGCTTTTCATGTAAACATATTCTTAAAATGAATTGAGCATTCAAAAAATTCATTGTTTTTAATCTGTGTTCCCAAACAGGCCTGTGATATGACATGGACAGAAAAAAATATATATAAATAGCATGTAATTGACTGGTAGCCCTGATCTCTGATACACTGCCCCTCCCCCAATGCATTCATTCATTATTGCTTGTTAGTTTGTTTTGTTTCTGAGATAGGACTTCATGTATCCCAAGGAGTTCTCTAACCATGAGATGTAACCAGGGATGACCTTGGACTTCTCACCCTTCAATCACCATCTCCTGAGTTCTAGGATTACAAACTTGTGCCACCACGCCTGGCTTATGTCTCTAGGGATCAAATCCAGGACTTTGCAGGCTAACAAGCACTTTACCAACAGAACTGCATCCTTGACCCAAAAATTCTAATTCAGCATTCTACAGATTCTTCCCACAGTCCATCAAAACATAGTGCTTACTAGATGCAAATCACAAGACTTTGGGCAAGTCATGAATGCATGTTCTACTTTTATTAAAAATCAAATTTATTCGTTCAGGCAAATATATTCCTATAGTACTCATCTAATTATGACTATAAAGAACTAGTCCTCAATAGAGTTAGTCTACTTTTTCAAGATTTATAAAATTTGTTTTTAAATTATTACAGGATGAATTAGATGTCATGAAAACCATTAATTTTGGATTAGAAGACATGAGTTAATTTATCTGCTTTAAAAAAACTGTGAATTTGTGTTATAGAACAGGCTAACAAAACTCTAGTAAGTTAGCCCTATGTAGATGAATTCATCCCTAAAAAAAAATCTATGTTCATGTGTTACTGAACCTAGTCTTTAAAAAGCTACCTTTATTGTCCTAAAAAGGAGTAGTCATTAACAAAAATAATGTTTGGAAATATAGCAAGAAAAAGAACAGAGATGCCCTGGTACAAACTATTCTTAGGAACAGTGAGTGGTCTTTGTAAATTTCCCAACTGCAATGTCATAATAGTACTTAAATAATTTGGACACCATTTTTAGGAAACACTTAGATTAGTTTCAACAAAGCTACTGATAAAATGAGAATTAATCTCCTTAGAAAGATTTCATATTCTCCACATACGTATGTGCTGCTTATGAGTGTAGTTGATTTTCAGCATAGCTTTTCATAAATGCAAGTCTTTTCCAATACCTAATTCCTCCTCCATTGTAGAGCCTTTGTTTTGTGACCCAGAAACTCCCAGGACTCTGTTGAACAGTATGGAAAAGGCACTGCCCCAGACACCTGAAGAAAGGAGAAACAGAGAAGATCTTAAAATGCATCCATGTTTAAAATGGAGAGAGAGAGAGAGAGAGAGAGAGAGAGAGAGAGAGAGAGAGAGAGAACTTTTGATTATTACTTACCCATTAAGAAATGCAAGGGGTTCTCTTCATATTTTTTCACAACCGTTCCCATAAAAAACTTGCTTCCAAATAGGTCAGGAGCCATAAAGGTACCATATTTTGCCATGCCAATCTCATATGGACTAAATTCAACCCAATCTAAAAGCATTTTAGAAATAAGACCCTTTATTAATAGGAAAATGATACAGAGACACACATAATTAATGATAATTCAAACAGCACCATAATTCATTTCACTTATTACTCTAGTTAATAAAAACATTAACTAATACCTACTACATATATGACACCATGTGGTGGTTAAGGAAAAAAACAATATAAAAAGATCCTTCTAATTGACACAACACGAATACCTTTTTCTATATAAAAACTTAGACATCTTTTGCATACATAGTCCATCTTAAGTTTAAGACTGTAAAACTGAAAAATTCTCAGACATAAAAATGGATTAAGGAAATGAAAGAAATTAAATTCTTCATGATGAATCAAACCCTCAACAAAATGGGGAAGAAGCGTTTTCTGTATCTTTACTTAACCTTTTTCTATTAATCATCTATTCGAAAGTCCCAACCGTAATGCACAAGATGTTATTCTGATTTCTTAGCAGTCCATCGAGGTGGGAACAGTAAGGTACAGTGCACAGCAGCAGCACTGGTGCCGGACAGTCTGGGACCAACCCTGTGCCGTGGCTCATGAACCGTGCTCATAACCTGAATGCATCACCTGTCTTCTCAGGCCTTAATGACGTGAATAAAATCAGCATGCGGTTTGTAAGGTTAAGGCCCCAGTGAATGGAGAAATGGAGGAAGTGGAGGGGAAGCCATGAACATTTTAATAGTTCCTTTAATAGCAGCCACTGTGGTGTTTGGGGGTCTGCCCATGCCATCACCCTGTCTAACACTGATCTCCATTTTAGTAACTCCAAGAAGAATGTCTGGCTTCTGACTTTGGCTTTCCCAGTTACCACTCCTTTGGCTCTCTTTCTTAGCACTACTGTTGACAGCACCATTCTTCCTTCAGCTCTCGTTTATGATGGCCTCCCTTGACATAACAGCTCCCATCTGAAAAGTCCAGTGCTGTAGGGTCTGTCATCAGACATGCCATCATCACCGTACCACACAGGGTACTGCATCCTCTCCCTGGATCTCCACAGTGACTTCCTAAGAGGTCTCAACCCTCTCCCCTTCCCTCTGCATTCCCACCTCCCACCCCAATCCCACACACTGGAGTCAAAATCAACTTGGGAGAAGAGAAATGTCAGAACACCACACTCTCATCTGAAGCGCCCCCCCCCCCCCCCCGCCTTCTCACTGTGAATTGAAAGGCAGTTAGCCTCCACCTGCTCCCTTCAAACAATCCCACGTCAAATTTTCTGTTACACATCGGATTATTCCACCCTCTCCACGCAAGCCCTCTTGCTGTTCCTGGGAAGTCAAGGCCATTCCCACAGGGTCCTCCACTTGTTGCTCCCTTCTGTAATTACACGGCTTCTCTTAACATTGAGTTTGATGTCTTTGTTAGAGGTTCTCTATAAAGCCCCAACTCCCTTCTCAACTCCAAATCGTCTGCTATCCCTGTTTCTCTCAGTTTACTTTTCTGAAATGATATGTCCCAAATATATTTATTATTCAACAACCACAGTACAAACAACTGCACAACCCATTAGCCTTCCTGTGATTGTTTTGTGGTAAAGCTTGATCTGAACTCAATGTGGGACAAGGGGCACTCTTGCAACATTAGTTATCCCTGTCAATTGAGAACGTTGACACCCCCTATTGGAGAAATACCAAGCGGTTTGACTGTTAGATCCACGGGGATACTGAACTACATCAATTATGATCATAATTTTAACTTCCAAGTCTAAAACATTTGAATGTCCAAGAAGTGTGCTGTCATCGTTTTAGAAAAAGGATTATGCTTCATATGTACTGTTTTCTCAAGGGAGAAGAACACTCGCCTTTCAAAAAACGAAGTTGTAAAATCATAATTGCAATGAGATAGCGTGGCTCATTCAAATCCAAGCTGAGTGGTGCATCTAAGGATGCTCCATCTGAAAGAGGCCTGTTTCAGACTGAGGAATGTGGTATTGCTGAGAAACAACTTGCAGTGAAGCAGAGGCTAGTCGAGAAACTCCCATGCCCGTGTTTTAATTTCTAACACTGTCTTGGGAACTAACTCCCGCCCCTTTCATTTTGATTGATCCCTGCTTAATTGCTGCTGGCTGGCTTATACACTGTGATGACAGACATTTTCAAAAGCTCAGATCTACCCTCCGCTCCTTGCTGAAGGCCTCTCCTCCTGTTATTCAGCTCCAACCCTCCAGCTGTTGACTCATACATTTCAATTTCAGCCTCTCTCCTGTATCCGCACTTGCTCATTCCCCACTTCCTGTTCAGCACTACACTCGGAAGCTCCATCATCACCTCCCACTACCCTTGTCTGAGAGAGAAAAAAAAAAAAAAAAAAAAAAAAAAAAAACACCTCATCCCCTTCCCTCCTCGCCAACTTAACTATTTTGGGAAACTACACTATCACAGCCCCGATAAATGTTCTATTGATTGGCTGATTCAACGACTGTTGAAAACTCTGTTTGACTCCATGAAATATGTCATCATGAGGTACTGGCTTTGAGCATCTATCTACTTGTCTCTTTCTTGAAAAGTACCTCCCTGGTCTCAGGATTTCTTCACAGTGACTCAAGTTGAACTTGGAAATAAAAGTTCCTGCTTCTAACATCTTTCCCTTCTTGTCTATCTGACTTAAGCTTTAAAAAACACTTTTTAAAAAATTTTAAGAGATTTATCATTTTATGTGTATGTATGTTGTGCCTACATGTGTGTCTGTGTACCCCATGTACTCCTGGTGCTTACAGAGGTCAGAAGAAGACACAGGATCCTCTGGAACAGGAAGTAAAGATGGTTGTAAGTCACCACGTGGATGCTGGGAACCCAGCCCAGGTCTTCTGCAAGAGCAGCAAGTGTTCTTTAACTGGTTAGCCATCTCTCCAGCCCCTCACCAATGGACTTTTTTTGCAAAAACACTAGCCCAGTAATTTAACTGCCCTGCTCCAGAGCAATAACTATTTCCCATTATCATAAAACAAAGGCAGCTGGAGATATAACTGTTCCTAACTCAGCACTGAAGTCTTTCTCATGGACACAGTCTACACCAGCATGTGCATAAGTCCCAGGCTCCTCAACGGAGTGAGCAGGAATGTTAGTGACTCCCCAGGACAGACTTTTGGCTCAGGGTTTCTAAACATGTCCATGCTGTTCCTATTCAAAGTTACCTTTTACCCCCAAGTCCAACTTGAATCCTATTTCAATCACCCTATAAAATATTTTTATGACTATACTAAAGTTATACAATATTATCCTATGTCATATCTACATACTTCAGCCAATAATTATATTTTTGATGTACATTATTAATTTGTCCAGGTTTTAGTTTTGTGTCTTCAGTGAGACTATACTTTTGGGGAGGAAAGGCAATAAATTTCGGAACTATGGTTTCTGTCACAAAAATTAGCATAAAACAAGAAATGGTAATATACATCTATAATCCCAACAACTTGGGAATTGAAGGCAGGTAACATGAGACACATATCAAGATCCTGTCTCAAAACTGATTAATTTATCATTATTCCTAGTCCATAACCATAAGTCATCCTCAGCACATGTAAGTTATTCACCTTTAGAGAATCTTAAATACAGTTTTAAATTTTCCCAGCAATGTAAGAGAGTGGAAGAGCCAGAATTTAAATGGTTTAAACACTAATGTTCATTTGCTGAAAACTTTCCAAAGGAAAAAATCGTCTAAAGCTGTTCCAAGAGTCTGGAAGAAAAACAGTCTCTAGTATTTATGAAGCAGAATTGTTGATAAAACTTCTATTAGCTGATTGTGTTCTTTGGCATTCTAGAAAATAACTCACTGTTCCAGCCTTTCTGTTCTGTTAAGAAGATATTTTCAAGCACTAAAGAAATATTTTCACTTTTTCTTCTTTCTATGTTTTTCTTTTCTAATTACTCAAGTAAAACTACTTGAATAGTCATGATATGCAACTCAGAATGTCTTATCCGGGTACAAGATTCCCACAGCTAATGGAAGACACAACTTGACCTTCCTTATCACAGAGGCTTAACAGTGAAGGTCAATGGTGTGTAGCATCTCATAGAGTCAGATTTCCAGATTAGACCCATTCAGACCCAAAATCTACAACTGAAAAGGAACCTTGGCCATTAGCCTTCAGAAAAAAAAAAACTACTTATTCATATTTTAGTTAATTTTTTCCTTCTCAATGGCTATCAACTAAAAGCTCAGAAAAAAGTTGCCAATATGAAAAAGGCTATAGTAATTGTGACAATAAGAATACTTATATTTCTGCAACCATCAGTTTTATGCATAAATCAAGAATTGTCATAACTTCCTCCACATGATAAAGGTAATGGATAATAATATTTAAAATAGTGAAGAAAATAAGTATCAGAGAGATTAAATGATGTGCCAGAGAAATTTCAACATAAAAGCCAACCAAGGCTTACCAATTAAACTCTCATGCTCTTCTGACTTAATTCAGTGCTTATGGGATAAAAGATGATTTCTCCAGTCCTGAGCTCTAACTAGAATGCTTGTGCTAAGATATCAGCCAGTCCCCAGAATTAAAAGTTTCCCCAAAAGAATAGCTAGAGGAAGGTACAAGTTCATCACAGCACTTATTTATTATAATGAAGTCTCACGTCTCCAGTATGAACCACACCCTGGTGAAAGCTATGGTCCTTGTTGCTGCTGAGCATACATGTTTACTCCTAATGTATGCCTCCCTCCCACTCTTGATAGCCCAGTAATTAAGTTCACCTTTATATACAAAATCCTATTCTTCTTTAAGGTCTTAAAGAGTGATTTGTCTTATGCCATCTCTCATAGAACACTCTGATTTCTTAAAGATGTATCGAAATTTAATTGTGGCTTGCCAGTGAAGTATTTTTTATATTTGATGGCATGCATTTGTCAAAACCTGATTAAGAGGTACAGGGATGCAGGCTACAAGATGCTGATGGCACTTCACACAAGGAGAGCTAACTTCTTTCTCCATTTCTTAACGCTTACTGTAAATTTTCCAAACAACTGACAAGCTCGTGCAGACAAGAACCATATGCTGTATGTAGCAAGGGAAAGTGGTAACCCAGAGAGCCAACAAAAGTGCGTCTGACAAGGTCAGTAATCACATAAACCAATATGAAGTTATTAAAAGAACAAAGGCTTTCCAAGGTCGGGTCTCAGTTCTGCTATGGACCACACTCACTGACTATACCAATCACACCATGTCCCTGAGATTTTACTCTCTTCTATGAATCAAAGTTAAAAATACTTACCTCCCTAGGTTCCACTAAAAGTGGATTAAAATAACAAATGTGACTAGCGCTCCCTGGAAACCATAAGCACAAGAGACATTTTAGTCCGTATCACTAATAAATACTTATGTATTAGTGAACAAACCACTGTCTATAAACTATTAAGGATTCTTGCGTGAGAGTATTTAGCCAAGGTCAAAAGAGAGTTAGATTACAAAGGGACTATGGATTTACATCTGCTAATCCATGGTGATTTTTTTTAAGAGCTCAGTGTGAATGAAGTTATTGAGTTGTGTGTCTCTAAAAACAGCCAATGACATCCCTGCATTGTATATGACTGCGGCTGGGATCCCACAGAAACATAATGTCCTTTTACAGCACCTGAGAACTGAAGCCATAAAAGAAACAAGTGCAACTTTATCTATTAAAAATAAGGCATTTTGTCTTTCAGCCACAAGTGTAAACATGGCTTAAAAAACCAGGTACCCTATTGTCCGCAGTCATCAGAAAATGGACCACTTAGCAACTGACTGCTTTCACCATCTATTCCCACCTTACGAATCTAAATGAATAGGTACTATGTACAGTCTTATGGAATACCCTTGCCAACCAGAAAAGTTACCTAGCTTAGTTTACATTTTCAAACTGCCTTGAGTTACAGAAATGTATTATAATTAGCAACCAAAATTGCGTATGACTTTTTACACCAGGAAAATCATTAGAAATCTCCATTTTAAGGGATTTTCTGATCAATAGGACAACATACCAGCAAACATCAGCTCTGACACATCAGGTTTGACATGGAGGCAGGTGAAGAGAGGCAAGGGGCACCGAGCTGCATCGACCTTTTCCTTCAAACTACTCAAGGTAGTGTTCATTCTCTGTCCACGTGTGCACACAAAAAGAATGAAATATTTTTTAAAAGATAGACATGGATATAGATAAAAGCTATTTGAATAATATGTTCAAGCAAATTAGTTGAATGTTTATAATAAAATTAAGTCCTATTATTTCTGGAAGTCTCTGGTCTCAAATAGACAGCAAAAACAGAGGTCTTCGGAAAAAGTCATCTGTAGTGTCAAACCATCAAATCTCTGGAGACTGTATCAACATTTGACATGGAGGGAGATGTGGCAGCTACAGTGCTGGAAACTGATTCTCAGCTGGAGTCCTTGGCCCAGGCTGTCATGTCTCCCCTGCTTTATCTGCAGATGAAATGTCACCCTGCGGTGACACAGCAAGGACATTTGGTTCCTGTGGTCCACTTCCTTTTTGGAAGTGACTCTTACCAGGCAAAGACTATGATCATTCCTCTGCCACCTTTCTTTATTATTCTAAAAGATGAAATATGTACATCTGTCTGGGTGTGGACATGTGAGTGTGAATGCAGGTGCTCACAGAGGCCAGGGGTGTTGAATCTTCCTGAAGCTGGAGTTATAGGCTGTTGAGAGCTGCCAGGCATTGATGATGGGAATTGAACCCAGATCCTCTGCAAGAGCAGTGCATACTCCTATCTGCTGAGGAGAGAAAAATCTCCTCTTTTTCTATTTTTAATAGTACTCGTATTCACCATTTCACCTAAAGAGATTACCATTCGTGGTGGGAGTGGACAGTGAAAATTTGACTTTTCGAAAGGAAGATATAAAAGTTCTTTCACACACGTCAAACTGACAGTAGTTTGAATTAGTTGATGAGCACTAGTTTGAAGGGAAGAAGCTTACCATCTGGCAGGGCATATGTGTTTAGCACATACACTGTTGAAGAAATAAGTTGAGTGGAGTAGACTGTACAAAATATATTATACCTGTTCTAATGTCAGACATTATAATTAGTCTACATTGCCTACTACAGTTGAAAGGATTACAATTTGACCATGACTTACATTTTGAATTAGTGTTTCTCCTATTAACATCCCAAAGATGTCAGTAAAGGTAACAGGTTGGCCAGAACTTTTCTTCTTCCATAAAGAATCAACATATCTCTTAATTTTTTGTGGTGTGAGAAGTAAGAGAGGGTTGTGGCTAACGTTTTTCATTAGCTCTTCATTAATCTCCTCTGGGCCTTTTTCTGGAAAATCAGGGTGAGAGTACAAGGTTGACATGTACCTGTAAATAATTCAAAACACCATTAGTAAAGATAAAGGGCATTCCATAGAAGTCTCCAAAGAAAGGAGGCACTCTCCAGCACAAGATAAAGAATGGTGAATATATTTGGCTAACTTCTCCATCTGGTTGAAAGAATTAATTTATTTAAGAAACAAAGATATCAATCAGAAATGTCCTGGTCTATGATGGCAGCAAATTAGGAGAGAACGAATCTACAAGAGGAAAGGGGAGTTCCCTCACAATTGTCAGGGAAGCATGGCCAGACTATTCTCCATTAGTCTGCCAGGAACGATTGTCTTTATCATACTTACTGGACATGGATGACAACACTTTTGAGTCATGTGTAAACTGACCTTTCTGGATGTAAAAGCAGTCAGGAACCAGATAATCTCACTTTCCATGATGCTGATCTACATGGAGAAATGGGTTTGTGCATGACTGGGGATGCACGGAATTCATGACGAATGTTTTTCTTTCTTTCTCCCTTCTTTCCCAATTTTGTTGTTGTTGTTGTTGTTTTGTCTCTTTTTAAAATTGTGCATTGGCCAACTGATTAAAATCCAAAACTTTGCCCAAAGTAGAGCTCCAAATTCTTAAGGATATGAACTTAAGTCAAACACCCTAGAAAAGAATAAGGCCTTCCTGGCTGATGAAACCTGTTGATCACCAGATATGTGGCCACTTTGAGTGATAAACAAAAATCGCCATGAGCCTGGAATTTATTATCCAGATAAGAAATATTCTGTTCCTGGTGTCCTTGCTACGAACCAAAATCTCTAGTACTGTAGAAGTCCTATAGAGAGATCCTTTACTTATCTGTCTCCATTAACAAATTCTGACCTGCTTCAAGAAAAATAAACTTTCATTATTATCATTTTCAGTCTTGGTAGATAACCTGGCATATGCAACAGCTTACTGCATGGACAGAACAAAATACAAGGGAAGATACTCTATATTCTACCCAAACAAATCCATAAAATGGCATGTTTTCATCTACATTCATATCATCATGGCTTGTTTTCTCTTTGGGAAAGGAAGCCTAACTCTTACTGAGACCTGCTTTGTTTTAGGCACTATTCTGGTTAAATGTTCCTAGCTCTTGTCTTAAAGATTCATAATGGCTTACAAATACTCTGTTTTTTGTTTTGTTTTTTAAAGAAGAATCAGTAAATAATAGGCCCATATAATCAATTAATAAAAAAGAATTAGAATTTAAAACATGCCCTATCTTTTGTAAGCTTTATTATTTTTTCATTGATTTGTTTTGGTTTTTGGTTTTTTTTTTTTTTTTTTTTTTTTTTGGTTTGTCTTGTTTTGTTTCTTCGGGGTCTATTATGTAGCTCTTGCTGTCCTGGAACCACTCTGTAGACCAGGCTGGCCTCAAACTCAAAGATCCACCTGCCTCTGCTTTCCAAGTGCTGGGATTAAAGACATACATCACCACACTCCATTTGTTTTGTTTTATGACCTCACTATAATCTCACTATGTAGCTTATACTAACCATGAACTGCTAAAACTACTGTAAAGCCTTGAACATGTAGGCTTTATTATTTTAAACTATTCTACAAGATTTTAGTCCTTACTAAAAAATCATTCTCACTAGATAATGAATGAGAATGTACTTTTGGATTCAGAGTTTCTTAAAAAACAATTTGAAAAAAAATAATAAATTGAAAAACATAAGTAAAAGAATAGAGAATTAAAGAATCACAAACAGAATATATGTTTAACAATAAAAAGAAAAACTACTTAAATGTTTTGATCACACCAACTGAATTTATAATTGTCACCTAACACCTGGTACATTTAAGCCATTAAAAGCTTACCAGGAACTCTGGTTAGTACAATCATCAAATAACTGTAAAAATACAGCACAGAGTACTTGAAAGATACAGTCTTTATCTGCTTGGATAACTGTCTAAAAGTCTACATCATGATTCATGCACATAAACAAAGACCCAATTTTTCTAGACCCTGTTAAGCTTTAATAAATGCATATGTAGCTATAGGTGTTTATATTTAAGGTCATCAGAATAACTGAAAATAAAACAACCTTTAGAGACTCTCATGTGCTCAGCTCTTAAAATATCCAGAATATAGCTCATTCTTTATGAGAGTTTTACAAGGAAATTCTTTGTTTCATTACCAAGAATGGTTGAGGATTTAGCTCTGTCATAGAGCACTTGGAAAGCATGTGTGAGGCCCTGAGTTTAATCCCCAACACCAAACCAAACCAAACCAAGCCAAGAAGTCATCACAAATTACTCAGGATAATTCTACTTCCACTGCCTGTAACTTACTAAAGTATTATCTAAATCACTAATGATAATTCTACTTCCACCTCCATAGCTTGTTAAAATCTGTATTATTTAACTTCACATAGATTGCATGTTTTTGAATTCTAGAAAGCTTAGCTCTAAAGTTGTGTCACATGCCCATGAAGGCTATACATTACAGCATCCATTTTCTTACTTCAAACTCAATTGCTCCTTCCTTTCATTCAGGTATTCGATGTATGATGTATCCAATTTAGTCTATTTTATTACAAGGAACATTAAGTCTTTTTCTGAATGAGACAGAATGAACAACATGAACAAGGAAAGTAAAACTTCACATCAGAGATCAGTTGAGTCAAGAGTGATTTTTTTTTTCTTTTAAGGCTAAGTGAAAGGGATTTGATATGGTCATTCTGTCACTGGAAAATGTCATTCTTTCTATGCACAGACAGATATAATTATCTAAATTCTATTTACATTGCAGTACAACTTCTTCATCTATATTTAGCTGAATTTTGGATGAATCAATATGAACTGTAACAAATACTCTTCCCAAAGACTTGCCACTAGCAAGATCTAAAGGCTCACATTCTTCCTTGCATTTCTCCCAACATTCATCCATCCCTGCTACAAGAAAAACCTCTCCCTTAGTTATTAAGAGGTTGCTTAAAATCTCAGAGTGTCTATATCAGAGATAGACCTTTTCAAAGAAACACAATGTATACAGATGTGAGCCTACCACTCTTCTGATCACAAGGAGAATGGCTACCTTATATCCTCTGTTTCTATCCTCCAGCAGGTGAAGAAAGCTCATTCAATTTCACTCTCTCTCTCTCTCCTTTTCATTTTTTCTCAGGAAGCACTTGGCTTGGGAACTTAATCGCCAGTTTACAAAAACAAAACACAACAACCTAGACCAGTTTCTTGGCATAGAGTTAATAGTCATTGTTGTTCAACCCTTATGAACACATATTCCTTAGAATTCACAAGGGTGAGTTGGATATCCTTTCCATGATATCATTGTGTCTACTTGGATTTGAGGTTTTGCTCTAGTGGTAGCTAAAAATAGAATAATAGGCAACTAGTTTTCTGTGCAGTTCTTGAAGATTAAATGGTTTTCTCTGTCTCCTTGGTTTGACCCAGAAGAAAATATAACTAGTTTTCTCCATGTAAGACTACCTGAAACTCACATATATAACCCCAAGTGATAATTCCACAAATAAGTCTCTATTTTATATCCCAGTTATACCAATCAGCTTTCTAAAACAGAGTGTCTTCGGCAGAACTTCTAGAAATCAATGAATGAAATGGTCTTATGTTTACTTACATAAGGGTCTGTAAGTACTGAATTATAATTTTCAACTTATTAATATAAGATACCTCATTATTTCTACATAAATGCATTTAAATGTAAAATTTTTCAATGCTATACCATTCCAAGATGAAAAAGAATACTAAATTCAATCCCTATCTTCAAATCCTATAGCCCACAGTGCAGATTTCAAGGTGTTAGTGCCCAGCCCCTTGGACTTGCTGGGTTAGAACCTGGAAGTGTGTACATTTAGACTCTTTGTACTCAAGAATGTGCCAAGGTAGTTCTCCTTCTCAATCAAGATTCTGGATAACTTGAGAAGACCCTCCACATTATTCTAGGAATGCTCCAAGCTAGTGAAAACTTTCATTCTCAAATTTTATGTTAGCCAATTTAATAGACGGGGCACTGTCACCATTGTCTATAAACATGGAGAGACTTTGATTTCTCTTTAGAGGGTGATTCCATACAAATAGGTGATTAAAATTATAAAATATATAGCCTCTTCCAGTGCTACAAGACAGCAGCTCCTCTGAGGAAGAGAGCTCTGTTAAAAGCCTAAGCAAGAGAACACAGAATTATCATCATGACTCTCCTAGCTTACTCATGCCAAGCCTCCCGAGTTTATATTTAATGAGTCACAGGAATCATCCGAAAATAATTTCAGAAATAATTACTGTAAAGGTAGCTACAGTTATAAGAGAAGCTTTGTCCAACCAAAAATTTGATTTTGTGATCACAGAAAACTGTCCGGGAGGTCCAGGACTACTCCACATGTATTTGTACTATCTCATTTATGCCAAATGAACATCATGTCTCCATAGAATATGAAACACTGCAGAATACTGAAGTGTAATTTGTTTTTCCAAGTCTTTTTTAATTCCTTCCTCTGAACTTTTTACTTTCTTGCCTATCTTTCTCAAACAAGAATTATTAATATGAATCATCCCCAAGCCTGCTTGTATCTCAGGAAATACCTCCTCTTCTCAGTACAATTTTCCCCCATACGTGCGTTCCACCTTGCAATCTGTCTCTAAGTCTTTCCTATCTATGATCTATTGACATTTTGCTTTCTTGTCTTTCCACTACCTTTATGTGCTGTTCCCTTCACCTCAGACATCTACTTAAATATCCCAGTCTCTTAAATTTGAAAAACCAAACAGGTAAGCCCCACAGTGTCCTCAAACATTGACTATTTTTTTCCCCTTTCTGACGTGTGTGTGTGTGTGTGTGTGTGTGTGTGTGTGTGTGTGTGTGTGTTTTTCAGGTTTCACATTGCCATATTTGAATTTCAGTTCATGTAATTTCATGACTAGAATAACTTTTATTAACTTAAGCCGGTGATTCCTAATTAAAACCACAAACATTTTCCAAACTCAACCTAGGCTGTTTGTCAGAGCTCTCATCATCCCTGGCCTCTGGGACCCATCTTTCCCTTGACTCTCCTTTCTCAGGCTTTCTCACTGTCTCTATTAGTTTTTGTCCTCTTCTTTTGTCCGTCATGTTTTGGTGTTCCCAGGATTCTACAGATTAAACTATTGGTTACCACAGCTCAGGTAGTCAGGTGGATTTGTGGAATCACCAAAGCTTGCCATGCAGATATAATTTGGCAAGAGTGAGGTTACGAAGAAGACCTGGCATCAAGGAGAGAAGCAGTGTATGTAGTGAATGGTGACTTGGAGGAAAGAGCCATCAGAGAGCATGAGGAGGACCTTAAAAAACAGTTTGTGTGATTATCACAGTCCTTAGCTCCTAACTCCACCAGAAGAAATCAAGGAAAATATGTACTAACCAACAGAAACATGGAATGGCCAGTGAGTGAACATTTATTAGAACAATTTAAAGACCCAGGGTGATTCATGGAAATGAAATAAAAAATGATAAAGCTAATATTTAAGGGGGGGGGTAGAGCAGACATCATGTCTGTATGAAAGTGTGGACAAATTTAAAACTCTCTTACATTTCATGGGACTTATTCTCAGGTTCCCAAGAAAAGCATATAAGAAGATATTGCCCAAATCTATGATGAAGGAAATGACTACAAGTCTAATCCATGTAACAAATACACAATTCTACCCCAGTGCTCAAAGACTAGACATTGTTTATTGGATGTGTTTAAGAAAAGAGACCTCTTGCTGTACTTGGCAAGGGCCACAAGAATCAGCTAAACATTGAGTGAAGAAAACAATGCAGAGGCAGATAATAAAATTATTAGTAAGAGATTGGACAAAAGGGTCCAAGCGTTCTCACCACATTACTCATTAAACAGGCAGGTGCGTGCTCCTCCCTTCCAGGGGAAGAATAATGACAGGCTACACCCTGACTTCAGAAGACATAAATCATGTTGAAGGCACAATGAAGGTGGCAAATGTAGCCCTAAGTTATTGGCTATTTAACTACAGAATCTGGTTCAAAATATTTAGGAAAAAAATATTTTTAAGCAACTCTAGATTATCTACATAGGAAATTCTGCATAATATAGAAGAAGTAGCCAGTTAGCTCAATTGCTTAGAACATGGTACTAACATCATATCATACATATAACTCTCTATGGGAAGATGATGATTTAGTACAAAAATGTTAGAATATGGACCTTAAAGCTGGTCTATCTAGTGATTAAGTCACCTGCCCTATGAGCCAAATTTTCTTTAGTCAAAAAAAAAATTAAACTAATATCCACCTTATGGGATGAAATGACACTTTAAAAATGTTGAACATGTAAACTATAACAATGTGACACATGAACTTTGCCATGGCCCAGTAACCAAATCAGCCTTCTAGGTTAGAAGCAGACATACTGTAATGAGGTGATGCTCTCTCATTTGAGATACATGAAGAAGACCATCTATTTGATTTTTCTCTTTGAGGGAATTTAGGTTTTTGTGAGAGGGTGGTCTGAGACAGGGTTTCTCTGTGAAGCCCTGGCTATCTTGGGAACTCACCCTGTAGACCAGGCTGGCCTCAAACTCAGAGACCCACCTGCCTCTGCTTCCCAGGTGCTAGGATTAAAAGTATGCACCATCACAGCTCAGCCATTGATTTGATTTTCTATGTGCTGGTATGGATTAGGCACACTGAGTTTAAATGTATTAAAGAACTAGTTTAATATTTTGTTAGACAGCAACCAATGAGACCTCCTGCATTTGTGCTGCCCAGAAACACGTTCTCTCTTCTGCAGTCTACAGCATCTTGCATTTTTCCTATTTGCCCTAAAGAGGAAGATGAGCACCTAGTGAGTCATATAGACTTAGACATGTTTTCTGAAGGACTCCAAATCAGCAAATTATAGGAAGATTAAATTAATTATGGGTGGAGTATGCTATTCCACTACTGTCATATTTATCTAAAATTATCTTCAACTAGGCTAGCCTTTTATTTTATGTCCTAACTACAATTGTCACCAAAACAGGCTTTAAAGAGTAAATGGATGGCCAACGTTTTAATTAAATACAAATGTTTATTATAATAAGACATTCTTAGGCTGATTGTGGCATCAGAAGGAAAGATTTTAGTAATTTAAAGTTCAGATTCAATTTTGTTAAATTGCCCTTTCCTAATGTTTGAGTTAGATAAATTGTAAACCTTTAGAGAAATAAAATTCAAATAAATTAAAAATGTATACTAACCATGTGGAGCCTGAAAGACCAGCAATGTAGGTAGCACAGTCCAAAATCCCTGATTCATACAGCGCCTTCATCACACCAGAGAATCCCACCATGGCCCGGAAACCCCCACCTGAACCCAAAATGGCCACCACAGGGACCTGGAATGAAGCAACATAGAGATTGGACAAACAACAAAACCCACAAATTAATTTATTTTCAGTTCCAACTCTACAGTTAAAAACATTTCATTTTAATATCAAGAAACATATATTACTCACATGTTGGCCATATTTAATTTTCTTGTGCATGCTTATTCATTTTATTTTGTATATTTAATGTTTTTAAAGAAGTGTTTCATTTTATAAACCAAGAATCAAAGTCAGATGGAAATCAGATACTATTTCAGTAACAGCTATAATAACAACCACCGTAGCAAAGCTCTACACTTGTTCAGTCTGCTGTAGTCTGCAGCTTGCTTTCAGGGACACTGTTTCATTTGGTCCCTCAGACATCCTGAAAGGTGTAAAAAGAATAATGCTCCTTCTGTCAGTCTGACAGAAGTAATCTGTCAGTTGAGCAAATAGCTTGCTTTCAACGTACAAACGTTTACAGAGAGAATCTTTAACATTCGGTGACAGATCTGAATCGAGGGGTGGGAGTGAGGAATGTGATCAGAAGGCCATCTTTATTTCCATTTGAAAGAAGTGAAGCACCCACAATACACAGACAGCTAATAATTAGTACAACCAAGAAAGAAACTAAGGTACAAATCACATCAAAAGCCATGCTCTTTCCTCTTCGGCATTGTTACAGAAAAGGGACATGTTCATTGAGAGAAATTCCCAGACATGTAGGCAAACTGTATTTCATACTCATCTATAACACCAAGTAATATCAGCATAATTCTGTGCAATACATGAGGAGTACATTTGGATGCTAAAATAGTCTTCTGGACAGTCATTCTGAAATAGCATTCAGGGTAATAATGTGTGTATCTGTTAGTCCTGGATGCTATTTGAAGAGAATCAGATAAGAAATGCTGTTAAAAAGTTTTTAGGTTGTATTTGGACATAGCATCATTAATATTTGCGTGTAAATACGTCAAGAAATATTTCGCATACTTTCTTGTAGGATTACAGGAAATGAGCTTTCATTTACCAAAAATCCTGTGTTTTGATTTAATCTCCTTGATGTATGGGTTAACAAATACTATTATTTTTCTTCCTTAGAGTAGAAAGCTCTGAGGTGCTTAAGAGCTTTGATATTCCCATAGACTCCAAGGTCTAACCATCACAAAAGACAGTTTTCCCATGGCCCTGTGTTAGGCCTCACCAAGGAAACAGACCCAGTACAGTGCGAGTCTACATGAAAAGATGTTCATTGTAAGAAACTGGTTCACACAATTGTAGAGACTAGAAAGTTCAAAACTACAGCATGGGCCAGCAAGGTCCAGGCCCAGGAAGGCTGATGGTTCAAAGTCTAAAGGAGGTGCTACACACTTCCTTCCTGATCTCAGCAGCCCATCACCAAGGGAAAAGTTACTCAAATTAGAGACATTACAAGCTTGCTTATCAGATTTGAACTCCACAGGAATAATGATGAATGAGAAGGCTATAGTTTAAAGACATTACTTCAAGTAGACACATAGGGTGTGCAAAATGGCAGCTGATTTCGAAGGGCACCAACATGTGAAAGCCTAAATCCACTTAACACAGACAAGAAGTGGCATGTTTCAGAAAGATTTCTGTCCCAAATGATGAAAAAACAATTGTTGTTGTTGTTGTTTTAGGATATTTAGAACCATAAATTCTTAGACAATTAGAAACCTTACCTATGTGGGTTACTCTCCAGGCAGGACACTGAGGATATTACATTGAACAGTTATTGTCACAGGGTGCTATACAGCCAGCAATAGCCTCCAACAGTGTTCATAATGAACGGTTTTGTTGAATAACTACTATGTGCTCTGTACATTTTGCTAGATACATCACAGCCTTGATACTTGACACTGTAAGAGACATCATCTCCATTTTACAGCTGAAGCACACGCAAATGCCCAAGATTTTAACTCATTAAGGTCCTGCACTGAGCGCAGTCTCCTTTTGAAAAGCAAGAGCAGGATAGGGACATTCCCGGCTTTGAGGTTTCCTTAAGGCGGGTCTTGAGGAGAATAACCCACTTTCCTATACCTAGAGGACAACTATGAAATACTAAGGAGAAAATGAAGATATACACAGAGAGCAGGAGAACAGGAGACTAAGAGACACAAAGATTAACATGATGATAAAAATCATTTTTATAGGAATGGATGGTATTGATCACATAGTCTGTGGTGTGGATTGTGTCTAAGGTTATTTCTGACAAGAAGTGGAGGGGTAGACAAAGCCAAACCAGAATTCTAGAAACCATCTTCAAATACATAAATTTCAAATTTTTGAGTGTTATTTCAGAAAAAAAAGCATTATACTTCACTATCCATCTATTGCAAACACACACACACACACACACACACACACACACACACACACAAAAAAAAAAAAAAAAAAAAAAAACCTTAGTATACTACTACTTTTACAAATATGAAATCAAATTTTATTTTTCTGGGAAGACTTACTACTTTTTTTCCACTAGGAAATGCCAGTCATGGGTAGGAGCAGCTACTGCTTTTCTGAAAACCCAAGAATAAATGCCCACTGGACATCCACACTAATATGGCCTGTGGACATCCACACTAATATAGTCTGTGGACATCCACACTAATATGGTCTGTGGACATAACACTATTATGGCCCATGAACATACACACTAATATGGCCCATGCATATTAGTGCATATACACATACCATATACACACTAATGTGGCCTGTGCATATACATACCAGTATGGCCCATGGACACCCATACTAAAATGGCCCATGGATGTGTATACTTTAAGAGTCTAATCCCATCATCTAAGCCTTCATCTTAACAGCAATTAACACTTCATTAACAGTGTTCCATCTCTTTTTGAAGCTAATATTCCCCCCCTCTCTTTCTCCTTCCTTTCTCCCCCCCCCCTCTATTCCATCTCTGCATAAATGCAATGCCAACTACTGCCTAACTCTATTCTCTGACTCACATAAAATATTTCCTGAGTATATTTTAGGAGCTATGCTACTGAAAATACACAGGTGGACCTCACAGATACTATATGGCCCTCATCAAACTTATATTCTAATGAAGAAAGAAGACATCAAATGAATATTTGTAGAAGCACTTTTAGGTGCAATCATGGTAGAGTCGGAAAAAATGTACTTTTAAACGCAAAAGAAGAGCTTAATGTAATCAACTTCATGTTTTGAAAATGTCACTCTGAATTCTGGTCAGACAGAAAATGGCAAGGGGGACAAGAAGAGATGCAGAAAACAGTGATGTTACTCTCAGTATCAGGAGCGCTGAGATGGAGATACTGAGAGGCTCATTAGTGATGAAATCAAAGGTGGAAATAAGGAGATTAGATAAGAAAATCAAAGACCCACGATGAAGGAGAAGTTACAAGGTGAAGGGGCAATGTCTCCAATGCCAGAGGGACACCTGACATCATCTGACGTCATCTGATGTCATGTGACATCAGCAGCTAGTGTTCGGGAAAGGTGGAGTGAGATGCTGTCGGCATCTACTTCTCATGGGACTGATGCAATAGAACAGGGAAGGCAGAGGACTGAAGCATGAAAGGAAGCCAAGTGGGCTGTGAAGAGCATGTGTATATTTTTATATAAAATATCTGTAGTCAAGTAGAAGCTGACATCATAGATGGAGAGGGGACTGGAAGGACTAGATAATTAACATATGCTATGAAGGGCCTGTGATGTGTATCTGTTCTGGATCCACATTTGAAAGAAAAGGAAATCTCCTCATTAAATAAGGAGAGAAACTACTAGGGAAAAGCACGGATGGCATGTGTCAACCTTACAGCCAAAACTTAGAAGAGAAAGATTTATGGGTCTCTTATCTCTTGACTTTAATTTACCTTTGATTAGGAGCCAAGTTACTAGCTGTGAATAGAATAATGGAAGAGCTGGAGTAAAAAATAAAATTGCTGCAAATAGCTGAACAGCAAATAGGGAGCCTGGGATTCTGAGTCAAGGTCTTCTGAGGGACGAAGATGACCGTGGACCTAGAAAATCTCCTTTGCATTCCAGCAAGCTCATTCCACATGGCCTGGTCAGTACTTTCCACCTTCCCACCAATTCCAGTGTCCTCCAGCACATCTGTTAACTTAACACATCATTAGTTTAACTTGCTTAAATATCTCTTGTCCAAACAAGACTTTGAACTCAGTAAGGAGCCTTGGGTAAGAAGAACTTTTATCTTCTCCAGAAGCTAACACAGTTGTCTCCATCAGTGATAGAGGACAGAAATCAGAACAATTTCTAGACTCTAATAGTCTAACAACAGCAAACAAAGATGGAAATAAAAAGAAGTTATAGAATTGCTAGTGAAAGGTGTGTTGCCTGCATTCAAAGTAAATGGAGGGGGGAAATGAGTAAATATAGTAAGAGGGCAGTTTCTCCAAATACTACTAACCAAACATAATAACCTGTCATAAATTCCTCAAGAGATCTGCCAGGGTAACAAAGAAGATGCAACATAAAAAAAAAAAAAAAAGAATTAGTTCTCTGCATTCTTTGAAATAGAAATCTAAGTGGAGGCTTCACTTTTCTTCCTGGCAGAAATCCCTCGTAAGCAGTGCTGTATTTTACAGATAGTTGGCTTCACAGTAATCAAAGCCACGCCAGCATCAGCAGCCAGCTTCCCATCTCATGGCACCTTGAAGACACAGCTGCAAACCTGCCATTGCTTGTGACACATGGGTGCTCATCAGGTGCCTTTCCTTGGTCGCTGTGTCTTGTTTCCAAGTGCACTTTGCAATAATATTGAAACCGTGTGTGTGTGTGTGTGTGTGTGTGTGTGTGTGTGTGTGTGTGTGCATATTTATGAATTTAAGGAATAAAATTATGTTAACTTAAAATACTCAGTTCCTGGAAAAACCTCATGAAATAAGCCAAGAATTGCTGTTCTATCACTAACAAATTTCATCATTGCAGCAATATATTCTCATAAATTTCATTTCTAAAGATAGACAGGTAAATAGAGAGGAAGACAGAGACATGGGGTGTATTAGGTAGATGATGATAGATAAACAGATAGACAGACAGATAGATGATAGACAGACAGACAGATAGATAGACAGACAGACAGACAGATAGATAGATAGACAGATAGATAAGCAAATGAAAGGACAGATTGCTGTGGATATCTGCTGTGAATGTGTTGCTCTGATTGGTTAATAAATAAAGTGCTGACTGTCCAGTAGCTAGGCAGGAAGTATAGGTGGGACAAAGAAAGGAGAATTCTAGGAACAGGAGGGCTGAGTCAGGAGACGCTGCCAGCCGCTGCCATGAGAAGCAAGATGTGAAGGCAGAACGGGGAAAAGTTACCAAGCCACGTGGCTAAGCATAAACAAGAATTATGAGTTAGTTTAAATGTAAGAGCTAGTCAGTGGTAAGCCTGAGCTAATGGTTGAGCAGTTTAATTAATATAAACCTCTGTGTGTTTACTTGTGGGATACTAGTGGGAGAGATTTGTCCCAACTGCCAGCAGGCTGGGACACAGGAAAACTTCAGCTACAGTAGATCATCCAACAAAGATTATAAAATATATTATTGAATATTCACTGTAATTTAAACAAGGAAAAATGTTAATGCAAAATTCAAATATTATATATCAATAACTGTTCTCACTTACTTTATTCTAAACTATAAGTAGATGTCATTTTTTTTGACTACTTGGTCAATTTTAGATGGTATTTTGCAGCTCTCCGCTCTGAAATATGAAGAACTTGAAACATATTTTTTATCTCCTCTTTTAATATGCAACTCAAGTCAGTTAAGTACTGTTGAGCTAACTAGGAAAACCTTATTTCTGTATACATCTCTTGAGAGTGTTTTTCTAAAAAGGGTTAATACTTGTATGCCTTATTTAAAAAAATAATGTAGTAGGGACTGGGGAAATGGGTCAGCAGTTAAAAAAAGCACTGGCTGCTCTTCCATAGGACCTGGTTTCAAGGCCCAGAATGCACATGACAGCTCACAGCCCTCTCTAACTCCAGTCCCAGGGGATCTGAAACCCTCTTCTCATCTCCATGGGAGACATACATGCAGAAAAAACACCCAAACACATAAAATAAAAATAAAGGGGAAATTTTTAAAACTGTACTAGAGAACATAAATTATGTTGGATTCATACAATGACAAGACTGTTCAGTGCTAAAAAAAAAAAAGAAGTGACTAAACTGTGAGAAGATATGGAGTGAGCTGAATTTCCATTATTATTATGTGAAATAGTCCAATCTGAAAAGACTTCACATTATCTGACTGTCCCTGTGTAAGATTCTAGAAACAGGTAAAACTATGAGGAAAGAAGAAAGATAAGTGGATGTCAGAAGTTGTGTGAGAGGGAGAATTAACCAGGTGGAAAACAATGGATATTCAAGACAACAAAACTATCCCCCAATTCTGTAGACATGAGTTATTGTACGTTTCTCAAAACACATAAAATGTACATTCATTGCAAACCCTCACATAAACTATGGACTTGGGCAATTTTGCAACAATTGTTAAGTTCACTGATGCTAACAAGTGTACTGCTCTGATATGGAGTGTTAACAGTCCAGGAATATAATGATAAATGTTCCATTAACACCTGGGTCAAAGGATACCCAGACAGCAGATTAATAAAACAGTATTTCTGCATGCATCTCTGAGGGTGATTTCCAAGACTAGTGTTTGAATCAGTAGACTCTATAAAAAATACCTTCTTTCCTCTATGTGAACAGGCATGGCTTGATGTGGATTCATGTCTTATTGCCTTTGGATGTCTATACTGCTGGTTCTCAGGCCTTGGTTCTCTGAGACATGATACCAATACCACCATCCTAGCACCCCAGCAATTCTAATCCTTAGGCCTACAGCCCTGGACTCATAGTCACAGCATCAAATCCTTCAGATGCAGATTAAATTGCATCCCTGTCTTCCTTGGTTTTCTACCTTATAGACAGTATATCATTGGACTTCTCAACTTTCAGTATATACACGAGGCAATTTCCATATTAAATACACACACACACACACACACACACACACACACACACACGCATGCATGCATCCCTTTGGTTCTGTTCTAAGACTAGGATGTTATACACATGTGTGAATGAAAAGCATTAGGGGAACTGTCTGTTTCCTGCTCAGCTTTTCTGTGGCACTAACATTGTTTTTAAAGTCAAATTAGAAATAACTACTAAAGCTGATAACTATTATCAAATAAGATCAGTGTTGAGTTGGACATCCTCAAAGTCCTTTCATTTTTGAACCACTTATCCTCCCTAAAAAGCTGAAGAGATAATGCTTGTATTGAGGGATATATTTGAAGAAAAGACTAAAAAAAATTATCATTAGACTGTAATGACATTTAAAATTTCCCAACTCACATCACGTGTGGAATATAGCCCCTCACTCTTTTCTGGACCCAAGAGTTTCTTCATGTTCTCCTTTATGTTCTCTTTCCTCTGTTGTCTGAAAGCTTTCTCCTGATCACACAGAGCCATGCTGAACCGTAGGTCAGGGCATGAGCTATCATAGAAAACAGAGAGGTCAATGAGCCAGTGTTCCCAGGAACCTTGTTTTACAGTATTCCACCTCTGAGGTCACTCAAAGCTTCATTAATACATGCTGATTGCTTCCCTCAAACCATTCCCAGGAAGCAATCTTAAACACTAGCACAAAATGATAGCTATCTTAAAACAGTTATGTGCCCTGTGGCAAGCAGTGATCTAAGACTGGACTAGAAACAGAGGGGGAGGGGAAGGATTAGCAAAATGTATTCAGATGTGAACAAATTAAAAATATTTTCTCAAAAAAAGTGATATTTGGGTAAAATAAACGATTAAACAGTCTCCAATACATTGTGGAGTGGTTTGTATGAGATGTCCCTCATTAAGTCTTAGACTTAAATACTTGATTCCCATTTGGTGTCTCTTTGGAAGATTACAAGTGTGGCCATGCTGGGAAAAGGACGTCACCAGGGGCAGTTGTGAGTTTTCACACCATTCCCACTGTGTTCTCTACTTTCTGCTTATGGATGGGGATATGAGTTCTCAGATGCTGCTTCTGCCTCCAGCCACCTGGTACCTCTGCACCCCCATCAAGAACTCTAACTCTTTGGAACCATAAACCCAAAATAAACTCTCTTCTGTAAGTTGCCTTGGTACTGTATCATGACAGTAGGAAAGTAGCCAATACACGTGGTATATTAGGACAGTGAAGACTTTCAGCAGGACTTCAATACAGAAGACTGTTTGTGGCTTTGGTACAGTACTTTACAAGCTTAAGTGGTCAGGAATTCTTCCCCTCTTCCTGCATCCCCACCTCTTTCTCATCTAACACCCACTAACATCACAAAGTGCTTAACTCCCAGGGAAGATGCTTGCAGAAATATTATCTGAATAAGTTCCTTTGTCTAATGGAGGACTCCTCAAAAAGGGAAGCGCTTCAAACAACACAACTCCAGATAGCCACAAATGCATGGCCATCTAAAAGACATTTGAATCCCTTACTTAGACCCCTTTTTAATAGCAGCAGCAACAATTTCTCTGAAACTTATACCCACTAAAAACCACATCAAGTATAATGTATCATGACATCTATGGAAGAAATTATTACACACTGTCAGTGGCTAATCACTGACAGGAAATGGGCTTTAAAGACTACAATTATTTCCATGGGAATAGATATGTTACTAGAAGAAGAGCCCTTGAAAGCAAGCACTTATTCTAACAACTATAATCCAGCTTCCAAACTACTGGAAAAGTAAGAAAATATTACAACTCTGCTTTTTGGATTTTGTAAGTGAGTGAAGGTGACTATTATGACATTGCTATGTATTCAAAGCTTCAGGAAATATTTCACACATAAAGTATTCTCTTTAACAATATCACTTCCAATATTCTTCATCTGATTAAATAAATGAACTTACCAAACTTCAAGAGACATTTCCAGAATCATCTCAGTGACCTATAAAAGGAAAATATTAAATAGATGAGGTAATAAAACAGATGTGCTTGATATAATGCAAAGAAGGGAGATGAGACAGGGAATGAGATGGGGGTGAAATTTTAAAAATCCATTATATACATAAATGAAACTGTCAAAGAGTTGTAATTTCTTAAAAAAAAATTAAGTAATGCCTCTGCCTTGTTGATTTCTTCCCGCACTGATATAAAGTACTCAGTTCCATGATTATTAGTCATAAAACATAAAAATGGCTGAGATACAAAATAAGGCAACACTACTGTTGTGAGCACTTTCGCAAGTTGCTTAAGGTTGCAGATTCAATGTCCACCACAGCCAAGAAACTAAAGAAAGCCTTGGTGGTAGTTCACATGTGCATGTGTGTAACGAGTTGGGTGGAACTGGGACACTCGTGCCTACTGGGTACCCAGATCCAGACTCTGCAAAACATCTACCAATGCAACGGGGAGAATCTGGATTTTACTTTCTCACAGGTACTTGCAGCCAACCAAACTGCATCCTGTCAATCAGACAAGTTTCATTTAACTTGAAAGGGAGTGGCTAATACTCACAGAGCAAATATGCACGAAAAGATGCCTTTCCAGAAAGTACATCTCTGCTCTATTGAAAGACCTCTGATATTAGTACTGATGACATCAGTACTGAATAAGACCGTTACAAGAGCCAATGGGAAAATGTCCTGGAAGCTGCTGTATAATTTTTTAAATCATGCTATTACTTTTATTATACCAGTTACCATAAGAACATAGATTGGAGCAACTTCTTGATCACTACTCTAGGGTAGATCTACAATATGCTTCTTGAAATGTGAAGGGCATGAGTTTAGAACCAACGAAAAATGCCAGAGAACATCAGATGTGTTACCTTTGGGGTTCAAGTTGTGGGGAGAAGACAAAAGAGCAGGAGCTTCTCAAAGGTTAAAAGAAAGTTCATAGATGAGTCTCAGTACAGGCTTTATAAGGAAAAGAGTAAAATCCGGACAGATGTATGTTTCACAGTGCACTGAACTTCAATAGGTTCTACTAACAGTTCACTGCAGAGTATTTGGAACTGATGGGGAGTTAATGAATATGTGTTGAATGCTCATATTATGTGAAGTATATCGGGTAATCTTGTCCTGTCAAAAAATATCCAATCACTAATAGAGATAAAATTATCTCTGACCCAAAGAATAGTTTTCTGCCAAACTTTATAATTCTTAATTTATGAAAGAAGATATAGACATTACTTTTACAGCTGATAAAAAATATTCTAAAATTTCTAGGACAACAGGAATTACACATGATCAGATAAATTGTGTTTCATCGTAAATCAAGAGTGACAGGCTATAAAATAATTGCCATTTATCAACGGGAGCAGTGCCTAGACCACATCCCAGTGCATTATGCCTAATTTCCAACTTGGAAATTTCAACCAGAATCTTTCCCACAGGGAACTTGAAAAAGATTTTATACTGAATAGTGTTATCAGGGTTATTTAGTAAGACAAATCAGGCAGAGGTCGCACAAATTTGTTTAATAGTTGTTGCTGCTGCTGGGTGTTGTTTGCTTGTTTGTTTTGTTTGTTTGTTTGTTTGTTTGTTTGTTTGTTTGTTTGTTTTGAGACAAGGTCTCACTATACAACCTAGGCTGACCTAGAACTGGTAAATATTCTGCCTCAGTCCCAGAGCTTTGAAATTACAGCCATGTCCCACCATACCTGGGTGTATATTGTTTCTCCAAAACAATACATAAAAGTTGCCACTAAAATGAGATTAGGCTTAATGTATTTCTCTCAAGAGGGCCAAATTTTCATGAAGAAATGGACAGGAAATGAACTATCTTATAAAGCTCTAATTCAATGTATACCTCACGAGAGTCAATATTTAATAAAAAGCTGAATTACAACTGGCAGGTCCTGAACCAACTTACATATTAAAATATCCAGTGCTTGAAGGTATCCAATGCCTCACTGCTCCAATGATTTAATAAACAAAACCAAAACTGGCTATGCCATGTTTATGGCTGTATTTGTGTTCCCAGGAGAATGAATACCTTTTCTATTCATGTTCATCAGTATTTCTTAAGATATTCTGATCCTAGACAGAGGGCAAGACTCTTGAGGGATAGGCAGAATAAAGAGCAAGCCCAGGAGGTCTCAGAATGTGTTGCTATGGTTCCCGTCATGGATCAGACACTGGCTTCCTTGTGCTGCCCAGGAGCTCAGAAGGAAGTTTTACCTGCACCTCCCTCCCCCACCCCAGTGCAGTGTGTTCAGACTTGCTGGGAAACGTGATACCCACAATCTCTACATCTTTTACCTGGAACATGTCATTCACCTAAAACAGCCACAAAACTATGTACTTCCTGTGAGGCATTCAACAATGACTGAAGCGTCTTCCCACACACAGCAAATGGCTCTTCTTTGGGAGCCTCTTCCACGTTGGAGGTCAGAGTTAGAAAGAAGGGGGACCAAATCTCCCAGGCAGCCCCCTAAACCCATGATTCATCACAAGGGGCCAGAACAAGTTAGAACTCCAGTTCCTCTGAGAATTACAGAACCAGGCTGCACCAATTATGCATTCTTGTGGAAACTAAAAACCTCTTCTTTGCATTCCACAGTGTAGAAGAATTTTTTGACATCTACCATGGAACATGTTCAGTCAGAGTAAGTAAACGGAACTGGAGTAGAGAAACTATAGTTTAAAAGAATACATTTCAGACTTTAACGTAATTTTAAATGTACCTAAGCCACTGGTTCTCTTGAATATGTTGAAAGAATGGAGCTCAAACAGTAAGTATGGTACCTAGTAACAAAGGGGTACTTCTAAGCTATTACAGTGAAAAGATCCATATAGTCAAGTATCCATATTTTAATATGTGTATTGTTTTCCTTTCAAAAAAAATCGTTAATTTCGAATTCTGGCCCCTAGCCTGTTCATTCTCATTTACTTCTTCTAGGCAGAAACAAAGGCAAATGACTGCCACACCGACTCAGCAACTGTTTACCTCTGTCAAAGAAACGACAATGATATTTTCAGTGTCTCTGTATTTACATGAGCCGTGCAAGACAACCAAACGAAAAACTGAAGGGTCAGAGTCACTTTGACTAAGAACCGGGCTGCCATAGCCTGCCTGTGATTCCATCCTGTGAAGAAGAAAATACGAATGTGATGAGGAAGGGTGTTCTGAGTGAAGACTGGGGGCTGCAACTCCGCCAGGGTGAAGTAGGCCACAGACACAACAAGGGGACACTCACAAACACCATGTCTAATGTGTAAAACTTGACTCACATAGAATTGGTATTTCCTACCAGGAATCTTCTATGACTCAAGAAAGTGGGACAATTGTCGTCCAGAGTATACCCTAGGCGATCTTTAAAGATGAAAAAACTACGCTGTTTTTTCCTGTGACTTGTTCTTTTTTCCCTATGATCTCACAATTCCTCAACTTAACCTTTTACCAAATGTGGACACCAGTGAGAATTATGAAGAGCACTTTAATAAGTAGCTTTCATACAATAACCAAAGTTTCTTAAAATACTGCCAGCAAGCCATTTTTCTCTCTGTGGTAATCCTTGGTCTCTCTAGCTTTGTCTGTTAAACTTTACTATTTTCATTATTATTGTCTAAGGAATTCCCAGGTTTTCAGTTTTTCACATAAATAAAATTCTTCAAACACTTGTGGCTAGGTACTACACTACAGCTTATAGCTGACTATGTTATACTCCCTTGATAGAACTTACTGCCCAAAACAGGGCCCAAGAATGCAGGAATATTCTAAAATACCCTTAATTCAAGTTATCTATTGTGGAGATATGAGAAGATTCACTCCAGTGTCTACTGCTAGTAGCCCAAAATAAAAATGCATTCTGTCTTAAAGCCAGGAATTATTTGACCTACATTTTACTATACCCTGCATAAAGACTGTCTGATGTTCTTTACATCTGTCTTAATGAGGGCTACTATTGTTGTGATGAAATACCATGACCAAAAGCAACTCAGGGAGGAAAGTGTAAGTTCAGCTTACACTTCCATTACTGGGGGAAGTCAGAGCAGAAAATCAAACAGAGCAGGATCCTGGAGGCAGGAGCTGATGCAGAGGCCATGGAGGGGTGCAGCTTATTGGCTTGCTCACCATGGCTTGTTCAGCCAGCTTTCTTATAGAACCCAGGACCACCAGCCCAGGGATGGCATCACCCACAATGG
Source organism: Peromyscus maniculatus bairdii (assembly GCF_049852395.1). Classification (NCBI taxonomy): domain Eukaryota; kingdom Metazoa; phylum Chordata; class Mammalia; order Rodentia; family Cricetidae; genus Peromyscus; species Peromyscus maniculatus. The sequence continues at coordinate 58,900,336 of NC_134862.1, forward strand.
GCTGGACCCTCTCTCATCAATCATTAATTAAGAAAATGCCCTACAGTCTTGCCTACAGCCTAATCTTAGGGAGGTGCTTTCTTAATTGAGGTTCTCTCCTCTCAGATGACGTTAGCCTGTGCCAAGGTGACATAAAACTGGCTGGTACAAGATCTTAGGCCCTGATTCCCATACTTTTTATGAAATTGTGTCATCAATGTACAACTGTGATAAACCTATTAAGAAAAAGGAACCATAATGCAATTGCACTGAACGCACCTAACCCACCAGCTCATTTTAGAAGTGCCCTGAAAAGCACTGGTTGTCTGGGCTGCTGGTGGCACAGTGGGATGGAAATGGTACTGGTATGGTCCTCCGACTGACCAAAGAAAATAGTAAATTTTAAAAATCTGCAGCTATAGCTCAGTGGTAAAGGTCTTACCTAACATGCCTAAGCCCTGATTTTCATCTCCAATGTTTATTTTTTAAAGAAAATAAGTTGCAATTTTAAAAGTATGACTTCTACTAAATGTATCACTTCTGCACATGCTGTACAGCCAGAAAACACTGCTGAACACCATAATCTGGGCCTCTGTAGTATCTTGACTTTTCCTCCAAACTCCATTTTGTCTCCTGAACTACCTAACTTAAGAGTCTCTGACTTCACACAAGACAGTTCTTCAATGAAACCACCCTGACACTAACAGCATTCTGAACTCAAGTTCAAACTCCTATTGTTTTAAAGCTGTACCCACTACCTCTTCCAAAGAGATCATTTTCAAGTCATAATCATGACTAAATAACAATGAAAATAATCAGCCAAAATTAGACAAATTCCACAGAAGCATGAAATGTGGCTATTTCTAAGCAATAATACTAGCTTCCAAATAAAGACAGAAAATTAAAGCATAGTGTAAACCTGAGGCACCAAAGTTGGCCAAAACAAACATACTTTATCTAGAGAAATAAAGAAGTATAATTTCTCTGACTGGCTTCCAAACTGGAGCATTTTCATGGTTTGTTTGAAGGGGGCTACTTTGTCTATAGAGATCCAACTAACTTCTGAAGGATCTAGAGCAGGGGCTATCAATCTGTGGGTTCTGACCCTTTAGGGGTTAAACAACCCTTTCACAGGGGTCGCCTAAAACCATCAGAAAACACAGATACTTACATTATGGTTCATAACAGTAGCAAAGTTCAGTTATGAAGCAGCAACGAAAACAATTTTATGGCTGGGGGTCACCACAACATAAGGAATTGGATTAAAGGGTTGAAGCTTTAGGAAGATTAGGAACCACTGATGTAGATCTTTTGGGACAAAAATAGGCTATTATAACCTAAAAACTGTGTTTAATAAATTCAGGAACGAGTGACTAGAGTAGTCTGAATCATTATAAAACAAATAATTGTTAAATTCAACTCTACCTGTGTTTCAATACTAAGTTACTTTAGGTCAATGAAGACAAACAAATAAGTTTAATATCCAGTTAAATCAGTTCCATAAAGCATGTGATTCATGTTCAGTTGAATTGGATCAGTTACATTTATAATGAGAATATCTAATATGTATCTGGTGATTGCTGGACCATGTACTATTTCTCAGTATTAACTTGCTTAACCATAACCATAGCCCTCAGAGGTGAGGACTAGATGTAACCCTGCTTCCTAGAAGAGGATGTAGAGCATCAGGAGTAGATGCCATCGCTCAAGTTAATCAGTCACAAAACACAAACTCCAACAAGCCAAAGGCCGTTGGTCCTGAGACTAGGATGACAAGATGCAGGCTGTCCCAGCTGCTCTTGATTAACAGATACGGTGCTCTCTAAGTTCCACCTACAACAGTACAACCCAACCATGACTTGAAAAGCGCCAGTTGCACCAAAAACTGGACCCAGCTCTAAACCTGACTTTATCCTGAAAACACAGTGTCCTGGAGGAAGTTGAATGATAAGTCATAGTCTAGGGAAGAACTTCCCACAGCAACTTCCAACTCAACAGCCCCCACCCCTACCAAGAAATTGCCTGACTCAACTCTTACACATTAGAGGTGATAACAGAGAGGCTTTCCTTGTGTCTGCCACTGTGCATTGATATTCTAGTCACTTTCCAGGGAAGCACTTAGGGCATCCACCTTTTTCACAACAGTCTTGACACTCAATGTCTGACATGGTAACTTTTTCCTTGGTAACCCTTCCTTACGAAAAAGCCTAACCTTGCTTGCTCTCAGTTTCCTATTACCTGGGCACAAACCTGCAGTGACTCACCGCTCAGACTGGAAGATGCTATGTCAATTCTTCCATCTGGCCTGTACGTGCTGCTGGGTTCTGAGCCACTGAACCTGCTCTTCCTTTCTGCATCAATTCTCTCTTCATTATCCTTAGCTAGAAACTGCTTCCTGGACGTGCTGTGCCCATCTAAGATGATGGCTTCCCATGGGCAGTTCCTGAGGTCATTCTGATCAGAACAGTCCTCTACTCTGTGAGTGAGTTACCTTGGCCATGTTTTTCATCAAGGATAAGCTGAACCTTGGATATCCCCGCTACCGCAATGGCTGTAACATACTGTCTTCCGTCCCTTTTGGACCTAGTTTCTTGCCCTTCTTTCTACTCTTCTCTCTCTGTACTGGAACCATCCTCCTTCTGGCAGCTACTTAGCCTGACAGGCAATCTGGGCCTCTAGACTGCACTGGTCAGTTTACTGTTATTATAACCACGGTATCGAGGTATGTTATAAAGAACACAGGTTTGCAGAGTGTAGGTAGTTTAAGAGGCTGAAAGTCCAAATCAGGACGCCCCATGAAGGCCTCATGACAGATGATACAGAAACAATTGAAACACCCAGAGATTACATCAAAATCAGGGAACCAGAAAGTGTGGAGGCACTAGCTGGGTTCATTGAACAATTCCTCAACCCCCAAGGATAGCCAGCATCAATCCCTTTCCAGAGTAGTACCCACAATGGCATACTTCCAACTAAGCCCCACGTCTTAACAGTTCTATTCTTCCACCTATCAACACGGCTGTACGTTCCCAGCCCTGGAACCCTAGGAAAATACACTGAAACTATAGGAAGGGTCTTCCTACCTCGGATATCTTCTGCCCTGAGCCTCTTCCTTTCTTAGCCACATTTTCTAGAGTGTCATTTGCTACCCTCCCTCTTCACTACACACACATGCAAACCCTTTCATTCTTTTCCCCTGGTTTGTGTAGCATTTGCAGCTCTCACTAACAGAAGCATCTCTCCCTGTTGTAACTTGCTTTTCATCTGGTTTACTACACAGACTATTAGCTCCGTAAGGACAAAGATGCTTGCTTGTTTGCTCATGTTTGAAATCAGTAGCCAGAGTGACTGCACATTACTGGGTGTTCAGTGGTTACTTGTGAATAGACGGAGAATGGATGACAAACAAACACAGTGTAGAATGTTAATTACAGAATGGGACCACATTTGTAAAAAAAAAAAAATGAATGAACTGATAAATGAGTGACTTATTCCTTTAACCCTAGGCACATACTTTCTGTACTAGGCACATGGCACTTAAAACGATCATCCATAAATCCTGAATGGTACTCAGTGATGTACTGACTGAAGCGCTTAGCAGTCAAGCATCGTGCTGTCTGCCATCTGTTTATAAATGTACCCAAAGGGATCTGCTGATGGATGAGTGAAGGGATGAAGAAAAATGAGGCAGGCATATACAGCAGGAGAATGTTAACTTCAGAACATGATGGTAGGTATGTGCTTCTTCACTGTAACAATACTTGAACATTTTATGTAGGAAAAACTTCATAATAAAATCTTGAGAGGGGGTTAGAATGCTTTACAGAGAGGAGTCTTCTTTCCTGGCTATATGAACCAACTGCTATGTGTCAGGCTGTCAGAAGGGTTGGGAGGGTGGTGTTGCTAGTGTATATTTTATCTATTTATTGTGGTGTGCATGTGTGTGTGTGCACGTGGTCTCCCCTATATGCCACAAGCACTTACATGTGAAGGTGAGAGGACCACTTGGAGAAGTTACTTATCTTCCTCCACCAGGTGGTTCTTAGGTCAAACCCAGGTCATTAGGCTCAACAGCAGGAGCCTTTCCCCCACTGAGCTAGCTCTCCAGCCCACCCCCAGCCCCCACCACTGCCTATGTAGGTCACACTGGCCCAAGAATCATTATCTTCCTGCTTCAGCCTCCCGAGCACTCACAATACAGACGTGTGCCACCACACCCAGCTAGCTCTATTAGGTGGCTTTATGGAATTTTCTTCCTGATACTTATCACTAGCTGGTGTTGAGTGATTATTCACTTGCTCCCTGTTGCCTCTTCACCAGCCTTACGAGAATCTGAGGACACTTCCCATCATGTCCTCTGCTGCTTGTTCATCATGAAGCAAGTCACGTGGGACACACAAGCTCCTCACATATTCCTCGTGATATTACACATGACTACCTACTTTCAGACAAGATTATTGGGTTCTGGAAAATGGACCCCATGCCTCTCTAATACTTGGCAAGTTGCAGGCTTCCGTAAGAACACACATTCTCCTCATACTGAAGCTGTTTGTCAGTCCACAGACAAATATGTCAGAATTTTGAAATTATATAATATGCAACTGAAAGAGTTTTACTCTTGTTGTTTTTTATTGTTAATATCTGTGAAACAAGAAGAATTGTAAAGTTTTTTTGGGGGTGGGAATGCCATCAAATGAACTATGCTAGAGAATAATGCATTCTAAGCCCTCATTTGAAGAATGAAAATGAGACTTAAGAGAAAGCAAATGATAATTCAGACGTGTGGAAGGAGAACGGTGTCCAGACAAGATTCCAGGTTCCAAATCTGCAAATGGCCAGAATTGTCCCTGAGAGTCAGCTCATGTCCAATTGGAGGTCTGTGTTGATTCTCCAGCCATCTCCTGGCCATAGACACCACTCTGTTGAGTCAAATTAACTTGCAGATGCCAAAAGTTTGAGGGAACTTTGACTAATAATGTTTTGGCTTGTAATTTTTGTACTTTTTCACCAAGGCCAAGTGTTCTTCTTATGATATCATATTGCCACAGCCATCTTCAAGGTTTATGTAAGTCTGCACTCTCCCAGCATTCCCTAGTGGCTCATTCTCTCTTACACGTCTGTAAGCATTACAGACAGAAAACCACCCACCTAGGGCTGATCCTATCTCCGGAAAAGAAGAGGAAGGCAAGACTCCCATAGGGCACTCCCACATGATCCAAGAAAGAGCCCCGGACTCTTCACTCAACCAGCAATTCCCCTTCGCCCAGTGACCATCCCGGTTCATTAACTCACAGGACTGACTTCAAATACAAACTGCAAGAGACTCCAGAGACAAAAGTAATGAAGAAAAGCTCTTTGGCTAACTATCTTCCCAGACACACTAAGAAAAGCAATTACACAACCTACTTTGAATTCAGGAATGTAGAAAGCCTCTTCAGAGCTCAAGGGTTATACAACTTAGCCATAGGAAATGACAGAAGAAGAGGGAAGGCATTTTTTTTCTCTGTAATGTCTTCTTTCATAATCAGGTTTTGATTAGGTATTGAAAATAAAAGACCTGTTTTGGAAAGGCTAATCTGCACTTACAAAGCTCTCAACAGACCTTTATTAAAATCCCAGGCAGGACCTTCAGATGTTTTTGACCACCTCTGCACCCTTTGCCCTACTACTCACACTGTGTACCTGGCAAGCCTTTAACTTGCCCCATCTTGCTCCCTTCTTTCAAGACTACACTTTTGCAATTGCTTCTATCTAGAATGCTCCAAACTATTTCTCTGCCCCCTAAAACACTATTCTCTTCTCAAGCGATACCAATAACAAAACCAAAATGTTTACTACTTACATGTTTTAATTACCATTATGTACATAATCTAGAATAATTAATATTTAAACTACCTAAATGATGTATAGCTTATATTTTATACAATAAAGTATAACAAGTTATAATTAAATTTATATGACATTCATTATGTTTTAATGTATATATAGTTATCATTATAAATCCCTTATAAGATATTATCTCTACTTTTATAGATGAATAAGATGAGTCACAAAGGAACTACTAAATTTCCTGAAAAAGATAATAAGGAATTCAAAGGCCAAATGGCCCTCCTTCAAATGTCAAAGTGTTAACCACTATGTTCACTATTCAAACTGTTCAAATGACCTGGGGCCTCTTCTCACAAAACAAACTTCCTTTATTCTGCCCTCTCATTAAACTCCATACATACCTCACTGATATTTATCTCTGTGCATAGTGATTTATTATTATATGCACATACAAAAACACATCCACACACACACACGCATCTACCTTCTATTTCCCATCACAGCTCCAATATCACCTCTACCTCAGAGGAAGATAATTGAGAAATAAGTTCCTGTACATTATTCCTTATATGCCTTGTACAAACACAATGGCTGGTACATTGTAGATTTTTGATAAATGTTTATAAAATTAATGAGTGATCAGGAAAGGACCTGTGGGGAATGCACAGATGGGAGTTTCTCAAATTCTCTGGGTGATCAGATCATGTGGACTACTCAAGAAATCTGTGATCTTAAGTTAACTTCTAAGTAAGTGCACACCTATGGTGTGCACATAAGTTATGTATAGACTCTGCAGGCTATGTAATTAGTATTTCACTTCTCTTAGCCTATATAATTTATTACCACTGGAATTTGATAAATTGGACAGTATAAATAAGTTAGTACCTGGAAACACCACAGATTCTCCAGGGGGATCAAATAGGAAGCTTATGATAGGACAGGAAACATGGAGGAGCTGAGAGTTAAGGGAGAGAGGTTCAGGTAAGTAGAGGAACCTGAAGTCATTCTAAGGATGAGTGAAAATGGTGTTTCCTTGGACATGATAAAATGTTTTAACTGGCCCACCAATCAATAACATGTCTCATCACAAATTCTCTAATTTGTTTCTTATGCATTTATCATACATTAAGATACAATGAGTTTGCTCTGCATAAATCATTTTCCCAAGGCTATTTTAAATTCATAAATAACTACCAAACTGTGACAGACCTGGAAGTAAGAAGAATAACCCAACACCATTCCTCTGACCTTTCTCTGATGTGGTCATAGTTACTTGAGACAGAATGTTTCCTTAAGAGATGCTTAAGCTATAGCAGTATACTCAATAGTGTGTGTGTGTGTGTGTGTGTGTGTGTGTGTTTATAATAGCAATAGTAAATACATGTTCCAACAAAGTAGCACACAATGTTGGAATAGGTTGCACTTTGCAGCGTCTTACTATCCCAAATGCTTTGTATTGGTGGGCCCTCCTGTGGAGTCCAGAGCTATTGCTTAATTTAATGCCTTATAGTAGTTATCACTTCCATCAAGGTTTATATTTAATGATAAGAGTTTAGCATAGGGGGGTCTCCCGACACAGCTCAATGGTAAAGTGTTTGCTTACCCTGTGTAGGATCCTGGGTCCCTACCTCAGCACCACAAAGAATGACAGCAAGAAAGCACAGGGTGAGAACGGGAAGGAAATGAGCAGACAGAATGAAAGCTGAAGCATCCTATAAGGAAACAGAGGTTTCCAAGCATTAGGAACCTGGAGTAGAAAGTGCTTCTGCTGGCACTTACTTGGTTGAAGATAAAAGGGACTTCTTTCTTCTCTCCCACCTTCATAGAAGACACAGGAAATGTAGCCGTGCCCAAGGTTTCATCCATGATGTAATTGGCATCCATCAATGTGATCTATAAAGCAAGAGAGAGTGTGAGTAGTTTCCAGGAATCTTATCTAAAAGGTCTATCGGGAGGAGCGGCAGGTAGGACTACAGCAGTTAAGAGTATTAGCTGCTCTTCTCAAAGGGCCTAAATTCAATTCTCAGCACTCACACAGTGGGTCACAACTATCTGTAACTTCACTTCTAGGGAATTTAATGCCCTGGCCTCACTTCCATGGGGCATTTTATGCACATAGTGTACAGACATACGTGCAGGCAAAAACTCTACACATAAAAACAAAATACTAAAAAATTGTTTATCACATTAAAACAAAATAATGTCCTAGGCCAGGTGGGGTTACACAAAATCTTTAACGCCAGCACTCAAGGGACAGGGCAAGCCGATATCTAGAGCTTGAGGCCAGTCTGGTCTACACAGCAGGTTCCATGCCAGCCAGACATGGAAGCAAGAGCTTATCTCAAAAAATTTAATTTAAAAAATCTAAAGTATTTAATATTTCACAATCCCTTAAGGTCCTTATATTTTTGTTTTTTTGTTTTTAATTACAGTCCATTCTAGACAACTGAACTCTATACACATCCCCTAGAGGTCTCAATATTTAACATATAACAATATTTTCATCTCAATATGACGTTTCTATCTAAAGCAATAAATTTTACATATTTCTAATTGACCACTATTTACAAAAATGGAATGTTATTCTCTCTATGATTTGAAATATGGAAAAGAAATTAATACAGAAAACCAATACAACTGCTTTAAAGAAAAAAATTCCACGTAAGTATATCTTAAAAGCAAGTGATAATATTTATATTCTGTTTTTTTTTTAAATCTCATCTTCAGAACAGAACATACATCTTCTCCAAAATGCACAAGCGTCCTGAAACTCCACATGGACACCAGCATAACTTCATGTGTATGATCAGCGAGCATGGCACCCAGCTCACAGGCACCCACAACCAGTTGAGGGGAAGACACAAGCCGTCTCTCTCCACAGGAATGAGCACCATCCACAGCCCTCAGATGACTCACTTACCTCCAAAACGTTCTCCTGATTAGGATCCAAAATGAACTCAAAGCTCTCATTCCACACGGGGTTTATGTCATTATTGAAGTGTCTTGTTCTCTTCCTGCTGTCAGGGGTTGTAGAGATGAAGAGTTCCACATAAGGATCTGGAGTGTCAACTGTGGGCAGTAAATGGAAGAGAAGAGGAGGAAAATGTAATTCATGGCCCCAGATTTTTGCTTTATTAAGTTGTTAGTTTATTTCCAGTAAGTCTGCATGTCTATAAACCAAAATGTGATTATCTACAACAGAACATCACAGGTTATAGACATTTCACATAGTCTGCCCCTTCCTTCCACTACAGATCAACGAGAAGGAATCATTTATAAAGCAGTCTACTCAGAAATTCATGCATCTCGTGGGCCAGCATCTTGCTTGATCCAGCTACCCCACAGTGACAGGAACCTCACTCACCTAACTCTACAGCATGACCCTCAATACAGGACCATGATGGTAAAAAGATCACCGACTCAAGATCCTGATAGCTGTCTCCATTAGAAGAATCACCTTGTTCTTTTGCTTACCAAACAATGTGACAAAGGTCAATGTGAGAAGACAACTGCTGCTGACAGGTCACCTGGGGCAGCTCTAAGAAGCAGCCTTCCTACGAGCAGTCAACCTATATTTATTATGGCAGTATTTGTTCAAATTATAGTGAGAAGTCTTCAAAAATGAAAGCCTTTCCTATGTCACATACAAGTCCACTTGAGTCATGCCCATGTGTGTTCCTTTAAATACAAAGAAACAGCTGCATGGAAAGGAGCTATTTCACCTCATTCCCACTACATGTATACTTGGCTAAGCGACTCAAGAGTATAAATAGTGATGGTTTGCTCTTCCATGAGTCCACTAACTCCTTTGATGACCTTACAGCCTTGTTTATACTTTTATACTTTATACATACCTACTTGTATGTATGAAATGATACATCTGTCTTATCCTAGGAGACCATAAATAGTTTGAGGACAAAGACCATATCTTCCCTTTATACTCTCAGAATCTGGCAGGAAAAATCCTGCCACAGTGAAATATAAGGCCTGCCACTTTTTCCTTAACAGATCCTTCCCCACAAGGCCATTGTAATTGATAACCACAAATACCAGTAGTCCTTGATAGTTCTTGAGAGTTGTTTTCAGTACACATTTATTTCATTTAAATCTCACATTACAGTACAGTGAGTACTATATTTTAGTGCATATCATGAAACAAACAGGAACGGAGAGATGCCATTCAATGCCATAAAATCTATCCTGTCCTACTGCTAATCATTAGTGGAAGATCTTGAACTTGGGTCATCTAATTACATCAGTCAAGGCCTTAATGACATCTTGTCCCTACGAAATAAGAGAGAGATCATAAAACACAGATTTCCGTGGAAAGAAGGGCCAGACAAAGAGAGGCAAGAAAATAACACCAAGCAATGGGCATCACTCAGTGCAACTGGTACAAGTACTGAAAGACTGGGATCCACAGAGAACCATAGGAGAGAAAAAGGAAATATAAGCTGGGCTATCCTGCCACCAATGCCAATGGATTCCTAGTACATAGCCCAGGTTTGAAGAAGGAATAAGGTCCATGCCCTGCAACAGGATCTCACAAACTTCACCTATGACACCTTTGTGTTATACTCACAAAATGAGGATCACTGACATTGTTTACAACGCATCTAATAATGAGTTGGTCTGCGCCAAGACCCTCATGAATACCTGTGTGGTGCTCACTGACAGCACACCTGATAGACAGTGGTGTGTGTCCCAGGGCCCCTCTCCTTAGACTGCAAGAAGAGGGCCAACCTGACTCCTGAGGAGGAAGATTTTAAGCAAAAGGTGATCAAAGAAAATTAAGAAAAAAAAATATAATGAAAAGAAGGAGTGGTAGAGTTGGCAGTCTCATGGAAGAGCAAATCCAATAAGACAAGCTTCTTGCCTGCACCCCATCAACGTCGGGCCAGTGTGGTAAGTCGATGGCCACACACTGGAAGGCAGGAGCAAGAGATCTGAGGAAGACCAAAGGGGCAAAAGCCAGGAAGCAAATAAGTCAGCATCTAGAGCTCATATATAACAGCTGTTACTGTTTCATGGTTAAAAATAAATAAAATGATCCACATATATCTTGTTTTCCATAACTGCCTCATCAAATAATGTAACCAATGTTCTTCACTTACTCTTTTAAAGACTGCTCATAGTTTATTCTATTTGTCAGTCATTAGACTTTTTTTTAAAACATGTACTGTATTTTGTCCTGACTGTAAAAAGATACCCAAATGCAATGGCCTTTGGAATTGTTTTATATTTAATTTTCTACCTCAGAGCTCATGTGACATCGGGCAAGGACAGCAAATCTCAAGACAAGGGTGCAATGTAAATGTCCAGGACTTTTATAAAAATTCAGCCATGACCCCCAAAACAGCAATGAGCAGGTAAAGTGTGGTCTAGGACTCTTCACCTTTAATGCAGTCTAACTGACATGACACAGGGCAGCCTCGGATGACACAGATAAAATCCCACTTTGGACAACAGGCGTCTCTTACCTTTTCTAAGGCAGCACTTCCCTAGACCAGGGGAGAGAAGCAAAGAAACATCAAGGCAGCCATGAAACGTGAGGAGAGAAATCCACAGGGTGGTCCTGCCCCCTCAACCTGCTCCTTTTCCTCTACACAGTTCTTCAGAGTTTAGGATGCCAACCAGAAGCAACTGAATGTATTTAGAGCAGCCATGGCATGCAAAGACCATAAAGAGAAACAGGCTTTCCTCTATGGAATATAAGTAAATACGCAACTTCAAAGAGAGTATTCATATGACACAGAAAATAAAATGTAAAAAGGAACATAGCTATTTATCACCCCCTTGGGTCAGTCCTTTTTAACAGGGCCATTTATCGCGGATCAGGGGGGAGGTATTTTCAAATATTTCCCAGAATATTAAGGGGATAAAGTAAAGTAAACCCACTGGCATTCCTACCCTAGAATATAAAAGCTGTATGGGAAGGGGAGACATAGGGATGGTAAACATTCATTCATTCATTCATTCATTCGTTCGTTCGTTCGTTCGTTCAATACACTTTCAAGCTCCCACTGTATGCTAGGAATTGCCTGTCAAAAAGCTTTTTCACTTTGATAAAGAGCCAAGCCCTAAACTGTCGATTTGAATTATGAAAGTGAGTCAAAAACAAGTAGCCTAATTTTAACACCAAAGTAAATGGGAGACAAGCAGATACACCACACTGGTGACTCCCAACTCACTCACCTGGGTGGTTATGCAAAAATCAGGTCAAATCGTAGGTGGGGAAATTGCTATTGAGGCTTGATATTTGAGTCTTTTTTTCAAAGATGTTTTTATTTTATTTTATATCTATGAACATTTGCCTGCATGTACGTATGTCCACTGCATGTATGCCTGGTGTCCATGAAGGTCAGAAGAAGCCATCAGATCCCTCAAAACTGGAGTGAAGGATGGTTATATGCTACCATGTGGGTGTTAGGAATCAAACCCGGGTTCTCTGTAAGAACAAGTGCTCTTAGCGATTGGGTCATATCTCCAGCCCTTCATCTGAGTCTCAGAGAAAGAAGAAGGAAGTCCCAGAGCAGATGGGGAATGGGAGGCAGAAAGTAAAGTCGCCCTGAGGAAACCAGATAGGAAAAGAAGTAGTGAATGGAAGTAGAAAGTGTCAACTAATAACATGGCTGTTTTCAGTGAGTTTAAACTCTCAGTGCTTGCCTTGGCTTAAATCATCTTAACTTAGACAAAACAAAAGGAAAAATGATATTGAAAGATACTAGTACCACCTTTATATGTCAAATTATCAAAGGACATTTTGAAATCTTAGAATCCAGTTCGATGGGACCTCTCTGTCTTGCCAGTATTTATTTTATTTTTAAATAACGTCAAAGTGAACAGCTTAATAGTGTTTGTCAAGAGTGACACGTTTTCTAGTTTCTCCTGTGGCTTCCCCGGGCAAAGACTTCCATGTTAAAATGTTAAAGGTTGATGGGCAGATGTGAGCGGCTGCCACATGGAAAACGACTAGCAGCTCCAAAGTCTGATGTTGTAGTCTGCATCTCTGCTAACCACGTAAGCCAAGAGACACTGCATCCCTGGGAGAGACTCCGGGATGAAAGGAAATTGGAAGGGGTGAGTTTTAAAGTTCAAGTCCACCCTATATAATCTATAGTAATGAATGGGATAGTGGTACACTTGGAATCTGTGAAAAGAAAAATCAGTCCACTTTGAGAGCAAAAACATAGCTCAGTGCTTTAGAGAATTTCCTAGAAATACATTTAAAAAAATAAAAGGAAGAAAAGAACCCCCCACCATGCCACACACCTCTTTCATGATTTTGTAAATTAATACCCACAGGGCCATTAATTGATGTTGAACCACTAATCAGTAACCAGTGCTCACCTAAATTATTTCCAGTGAAACAAGTAATGAAGCAAAGATAAGTGTGGGCAGATAGTCTCTTGCATCTCATCCTTTTATCTACATCTTGACATACAAAACTGATGGGGGTGTAGGATAAAGACCATTTTTATTATCATAAAGATGACATGAAGCTACATGCACCAGAAATAGCTTCAGACTTCCATGGCTCCGAAACTTACTCATAAACTCCAGCAGTTTAAGGAGCGCCTGCCTGAAGTCATAACAGCTCTGGCTGTCACTCAGCTTTCTCCAGGCCATAGACTATGTGATTCATGACAGGAGCAAGGGCAGCTCCTGACTCCCAACTCTACTTTTAAAAGAATCTATTGCTTTTCACTTCCACTTTACCCCACAACAATTTAAACCCCTTGCTTGAAATAAAGTTGATGAGTAATTTTCTGATTTGAGAACAAGGGATTAAAAAAAAAACACACAAAGATCTCAAAAAGAGAGGTCCCCAAAACTGCAAAGTCAGTTTTACCATAAGCAGTAGTGGGATTAAAACTGTGTTTCTCGTGTTTCAGAACATTGAATTACCTTCCCAGAATCATCTGCAGTGGTTAGTAAAAAATGCAAACTGGACTGGAATGTTCTGAGTCCTTATCTAAGTGTATAAAGCCTTAAGTTCATCACAGAACCACATAGGAGCAAAGGGAGAAATGGGAGGAGGGTGGAAGGAAGGGAGGGAGGGAAGGAGAGGAAGAAAAAGAAGAGAAGAAAAAAAGAAAAAGAAAATGCAAGCCTCTTAATCACCCACCAGAACACCAGAATCTTCAGCTTGGCTTAGAAATCTTCATTTTTTAATAATATAATCAGATGATTCTTCTACACACCACACATTTCAAAGCCAAGGACTTAAGACATAGATTAGAATAAGCCAAACAATAGCAGTATAATAACACCCACATAAACATTTGGCATAAGGAGGGTAACAAAACTCTTGGCCTTCTATACAGGAATTATTCTGTCTTACATTGGGTTAAGCACAGTTCAGTTAATCGCTACTGCTTCCCTCCAACCATTAAATAAATTCTCAAGTAGCCACATGAAAACCATCTCCAAGAATAAAGTAAAGTAGATATGCTGGTTGGCAATTTGTTTGAGGTCATGAACTAATATTTAAATATTTAAATTATTTATTTAAATTAAATTATTTAAACATCAAACTAAATATTTAAATATCAGTTCATGACATGATATTTATTAATATTATATTAGTTAATTATAATTATATTATACTTTATATATAATCCTATTATGTATATTACATTAATTAATTATAATATAATTAAGAGTATATTAATATCAAGTCATGAACTGACATTAAATATTTTTCAACTATCGTCAAACCAGAAACACCAACTATTAAGTAAGAATTTATGTGAAGATATGCCTATGAATGTTCCCAAGTGTAGCCATTTCTTTAAAAATTTAATGATTAGTAACAATGACAATTAGACATGTAAATCCCCAGCAATTTGGGGAACTGCCAGTCTGTTCAGTGCTTGTGTTCTATGATAACTGAGTGGCTGCCATAGGACAGTATGGTCAGCAACACCACTTAGTCATGAGTTTCAAAAAAAAAAAAGTTTAGTTCATTTATTAATCTAAACTTTTTATCTGAAGAACAAAAAGATAGCAGATTACAACTGGCAAGATTGCTTATCTTCATAGTCCCGACTTCCGCCTGTGACACTAGCACTGAAATTAAAATACAGACCACTACCTTACCCATTCAGGAGTCTCCCCTCTCCCTCCACAGCAGTAACTTCTACCATGCGTTCTACCACCACAGAATATTTTTGCCTAATTTCATCTTTATTTTAACAAAAGCAAGCATACAGTATATAAACTGGGTCTTGTTCTTCTGGTCCATCACTAGATTTGGAAGATTTGTTTATATTGACACATATAGAATAATTTCCAAAGAACTTCTCAGGTATTAACAGTCTTAAAAAATAATTTAATTTGGGGCTGGAGTAATGTGATGGTTCAGCAATTAAAAGTACATACTACTCTTGCAGAGGACCCAAAATCAGTTCTCAGTTCTAAGCATGCACTTCAGGCAAAACACACAAACACACACACACACACACACACACACACACACACACACACACAAAAAAAAAAAAAAAAAAAAACAGCTTGTAAATTCAGCTGGGAAGGCTCTGAAACTTTTTCTGGCCTCCACAGGTACCTGTGGAGGTAGATTTTACTGTCCCTCCTGCCAACTCTCAAATAACAAAACAGAGACTTATTATTAATTGTGAAAGCTCAGCCGATAGCTTAGGCTTGTTTCTAACTAGCTCTTATAACTTAAGTTGACCTATTTCTATCAATTTACTTTTTGCCTCATAGCTTTATTACCTTTACTCTTCACTGCCCATGCTGCTTTCCTGCTTCTTCCGTCTCTGACTGGTAACTCCCATGTCTCTGCCCTTCTTCTTCCCAGCATCCTCTCTGTCCCAAAAATCCTGTCTAGCTATTGGCTGTTCAGCTTTTTATTAGACCAATCTGAATGACAAATCTTCACAGTGTACTAAAATATTATTCCAAGACACACCTGCACTCAAATGATCATACACACACACACACACACACACACACACACACACACACACACAATCTTTAAAATTATTTTCTTAAACACATAATACAGCCTCCTCATTCTCTATAGAATTCTATAGTATAAATCATCTCACGTCTTAAACTTAATGATTAGGGCTTAAGCAGCAGCCAAAGTGCATTTCTTCTCTCTCCCAAGGCTGCAAAGGTGATACAGACATGAGAGGTATGAAGTTTTTTATTACAGGTTCACATGTATCTTGCTGCTGAGTAAGGAATTTTGAAAGGATTGTTTCACGTTCAATCATGCTAAGTCAGCTCTAGGTTTTCTTTAACTGTCCTTGAAGGGCTCTGGCTTGTACAAAACATTGTTATCTCTCTCAGCCACATCTTCAGTCTGTATCCATTATGGGGCCTTAAATCTGTTCTTACTGCCTTGGAAATCCTTCACTCAATATGCACAAGCCAAACCCACATCCTTTCCATCCTCCTTTCTCTAAACACAACACAAGACAGAAACTGGATGTAAAACGTGTCATTGTTCCTGATTTTCCTATTTGACTATGTGGCACCATCATTCGGAGCTGTTGGAGTTATAAAGGATACTCATTTAACGATTTCTCCCCAGGTGCCTGCCCTGAGAAGATTTCTACCAGAGTCCTGAACAGAAGTTACAAGTGGCTAAGGATACTGATCTGAGGGGTATCAAATGAATCTAAGCATGCTGAGTTCTTTAGTCCATTTACTTTATTCTTCTAAATGAATTCTATGCAGCTTCTTTTCTGTTCTCATACGTAGCTCCTCTCTGTCCCTTCTTCTGCTGTGCTCTCGTTTTTTTCTAAACTTAGTTCTTTCTCATCTTCTTTCTTCTAAATCAATTCCCCAAGTGCTATGGGGGAACTGGTATATATACCCAAGCAGTAATTCTTTGGCAATGCAATTCAAGGCTTGACGTTTTCAGGGTCACAGAGAGAGGTGATAAGGATCCACACACAAAGCAATAATTGTCAGCTTCCAATTACAACCCAAAAGGGGGAAAGACTAAAGGGGAGTTCTCTGGTAGGGTCAACTAAAAAGGCTAAGATCAATTAGGGAATTCTAAAAAGTCTTGTGTAGATAAACCAGGATGAAAACAAGGAATTGAAAATTAAATTACTAGTGGTTATTTTCTCTATCTGTGGGTGAGATGAGCTAATGTTTATCTATCTGCACTTGTCCTTGGATAAAAAGGTATCTCAGCTGAAAAACTTTTGTCTGGAGAATAACCCTGGCCAGATGTGTGTTAATGAAAAATAAACACAGCTGGGGAAAGTTATCCAACTACCCTAAATGTGTAGGGGAAGTTGTGCCTCTAAGATTGAGATGCAATTGTGAGATTACATGTAGATACAACATGGAAATGCATGGTAAATGGGGAGAATTATAGCTGTTATTGCACAAGAAGTTTATAACAAGAAACAGCCAATTCATTCAAAAGGCAGTAAATCCATGACGCCTTGCATAATGGTTTCCTCTAACAGGACCCTTAGTTCTGAAGGGTTGACCTTCTGAACTCTAGTTGTCACCTGCTGTGTACTCCCATGGTCTTTTGCTACCAGCAGCTCTCAATACTCATTTCCTTTCCCCCAGAGTTTTTACATTCAATCTATCTCTGAAGTTTTAGTTTTCACACCTTAGAAATGAACCTTCCATCTAGCTTTTTAGTAGTAATTCCACTCATACTACCACCCCAGGTAACCAAGCACCACTTTGCCTTGGACATCACATAATCCTGCAGTAGCTAATGCAGAAGACATTCTCAATAAGCATACTTGTATTTCTGAAGCATAGTTTTTAACCTTGTGCTTCCTGCAAAGGCAAGCCTAAATGTGGTAGGAAAAAGGAACAAACCAGTCAGGCCCCTCACCAAGCCCAGGTTATCCCAGGGTCAGCGACTTCTCCTGTACCACACACATTGCAATGCAACTTGTGCACATTAACGGTAGAACCAGAGCACACTCTGAGAATGCCCACATTTCAAACAATCTGTCTGTGCATACTGAGGGCAGGAATCTTTGTTCTAACACAGCAGGACTTTTTCTAACACACCATTGTTTCATAAGTTGAAAGTTATCAGAGCCACTGATGTTGTTCTAAGAATGTTCAAAATAAGAGTCCAAAGTTGGTACAGTTGGGAATATTAGGACTGGGATGTTCTCTTCACACTCTCTTATTTCGTTGGTACTTTCCTAAACAAGGAATTGACTGTTCAGCTTTCCTAATAGATCAAACAGGCAACTAAAATCCATGTTCCCAACAGGGTTAGTATACATACATCTGTGTGGTGGTTTGGATAGGGATGGCTCCCACAGAATCCTGTATTTGAATGCTTGACTCATAGGCAGTGGCACTATTAGGAAGTGTGGCCTTTTTGGAATAGGTGTGGCCTTATTGGAGTATGTGTGGCCTTGTTTAAAGAAGTGTGTCACTATGGACAAGGGCTTGGAGGTCTCCTATGCTCAAGCTATGCCCCAATGTGGCACACAGTCTCTTTCTGCTGCCTGCAGATCAAGATATAGGACTCTCAGCTACTTCTCCAGCACCATGTCTGCCTGCATGCCACCAGGCTTTCTGCCATGAAGATAATGGACTAGACCTCTGAAATTTAAGCCAGCCCCAATTAAATGTTTTCCCTTATAAGAGTTGCTGTGGTCCTGGTGTCTCTTCACAGCAATAGAAACCCTAACTAAGACAATCTGCAGACAAGGAAAACAGTAACATTTCCAGTTCCTAATTAGATATATCTACTCCCATTACAGAGAAAAAGATAGACTCACAGACATTTACTGAGTCAAACAAGATCATTCAAAAACAACACCTGAGATTGACTTCTGGTCTCTACAACACACACATGCACACATATACAGAATAACGCTCCAGAAGTTCTTATAGAGTGTAAGAAAATTGTTAATTTGATCATATTGTTTGTTTTAACTATATAGATTCAGATATCTAAGAATTCTACTCTCTTACAAGCAGTAATGATGCCTTTTCATTAGAACAGAGGTCTTCAGCTTTGACATACTGATGCCCGGACCGGATAATTCTGTGTCCTGGACTGCTGTTCCTTGCCTCTACCTACAGGATGCTAGGAGGAATCACCTAAAATAGAGCCCCCAATTTTAGTGAAAGTGTTTCTAAACACAGTGTTATAGGCCTTGAGAGGGAAACTCACTCATTAATTTAGAACCAATGCACTGGAATAAAACAATCCTTTCTACCTGATATTTATATACTAGCAAAAAAAATCACAAAATAAGCTAATCTCCCCAAATTAAATACTTAGACATATTAGGTCAACTTCATTTTTAAAACTTTTCCTGAACCCCCTTTCCTAAGGAAAATGCTCCTACATCAATCCATTCCACAGTCAAGTGTCCACTGACATTATCCACCTATTGCAAGCTGCAGTCAAGCTGACCAGTCTTCCCTGGAGCTTACACCAAGCCTTTCTACCGAGCTGCATAAACCTACCCCATGTTCCCAGATAGGCAGAAACTACTCAAAGGCAAACCTGTCAAAAGAGTAAAGAGCAGAGTGGACCGGCCTGAGTTCTGGCCCCAAACACAGCAGCTGTAAGATTCTGTTAGCTTAACACCTTAAAGAAATTATTAACTTCTAAAATTAAAATAAAAGCCAGACAGGAGGTACTGCTCAGTCGGCAGTGTTTGCCCGGCATGCACAAAGGCCTGAGTTTGGTCCCCACTTACACCCCAGTACTCCGCAAACCAGCCATGGTTGCATGTGCTTGTGATCTCAACGCTCAGGAAAGGCAGGAGATCAGAAACTCAAAGTTGTCCTTAGCTACATAGTGAGTTCAAGGCCAGTCTTGGCTACATGAGATCATGTCCCAAAAAGCCAAAACAAGCAGCAACAACAAAACCCACCATATTTCACAGAGCCACGGAAATGAATAAAGGAAGTATAAAACCCTGAGACCTTTGCTTGGCCTCTTTGGTATTTCACAAATAACACTGTGCCCATCATGACATCACTTCACTTCATCTTCATAAGTAACCTGGAAGGAAGAGGTAACTGTCACCTCGTTTACTCATTGATGTCAATGAGAATGGCTGAGTAGCTTGCCCAAATTCACACAGGTGACAAACAGCCAAGGGGGCACTGGAACTGGAGCGATACACCAGAGTCCTGGCTCCAGCCTCTCTGCAAAGCCTCCTCTTCAATGTAAAACCCATACTCAGTGCAGTTACCTACCACAGATACAGTGTTTCTTGTAGCAGGAATCTTAGAAGGTCTTATTAATAAAAACAAACCTGGGGCAGGTATTGGGGTGAATGCTGGATGATCAGAGAAGCAGAACAAGCCACAGCTATCTCACCTCACCAGTTACTCAGCTGATCCTGTTTCCTCAGACTGGAAGCATCTCAGTCCTCATCCAGAATGGATCTCAGCTGAACTGTGCTGCTCAAAAGCCTGAAACCTTAACCAGCTAAAAGCTTCTAGTTTCTGATCTTCACACCTTATATACCTTTCTGTTTTTGCTATCACTCCCTGGGATTAAAGGCTCACTTCTTGGGATTAAAGGCCTGAGTCACCATGCCTGGCTGTTTCCAATGTGGCCTTGAACTCACAGAGATCCAGAGGGATTTCTGCCTCTGGAATGCTAGGATTAAAGGTGTGAGTGCCACCATTTTCTAGCCTTTGTATCTAGTGGTTGTTCTGTCTCTGACCCCAGATAAGTTTATTAGGGTGCACAATATTTTGGGGAACACAATACCATCACAGTTTCTCTTCTTTTTTTTTTTTTTTCAAGAGACCAGACAAATACTGACTCTGTGGAGACACTTGGCATTAACATCTGAGGACATAAATAGAAGAAAACTGCTGGAATAAGCCTGGGTTATGATTCCTTAATATTTCCTTTCTAAAGTCAAAATTCCATTGCTGCTATGATATTTTGTGCCTGAATCATATCTGGAATTTATTTCATTGAAGCCAGATGTGATGATACATGCCTGTAATCCCAACCATTGAGAGGTAGAGACAAAATGAGATGTTCAATGTTTATGGTCATCCTCAGCCACAGAGAGATCTAGACCACCTGGACCAAAACAAAACAAATATAACATATTTTGATATATCAAAGGAAGTATAAAAAAATACTTCCAAGGATGAAGATGTAATGTTCAGTGATACTCCAACTACATCTCAGTTATACATAATTAGTCATTCCAGTTCCTACATAATTAAAAAAATAACAGTTTTTAACCTTCAGGAAAAAAATTTGAAACATTAAGGTCTAGTAAAATAATATGCTAGACATTTTCATAGAAATGTTCAAAATTTTAGAGCATCAAGGTCATTTTATTTGACACAGAAACTTTAAGAAAGTACTTTTCACCGGGCATGGTGGTGCACACGTTTAATCCCAGCACTCTTGAGGCAGAGGCAGGAGGATCTCTGTGAGTTCGAAGCCAGCCTGATCTACAGAATGAGTTTCAGGACAGCCAGAGCTGTTACACAGGGAAATCTTGTCTCAAAAAAAAAAAAAAATTAAGTACTTTTCTTTGGAAATTTAAGAGGCATTTAAACTCATTTTAACTTAATTCCTTTATATTTTAATGACAGCCTTTCAGATAGAGAGGCAGAGTAAGCTTTTCCAGCACTTAGCACATGCAAAGAAGACTGAGTACAACTCAGCTAAGAGAGAGTGGAAAAATAAGCTTTGTTCCCACTGGATAGAACATTAGCATTTCCAAGTACAGATAAAAATAAAAGCAGGATGATAAAGAGGAAGACGCCCTTGCTTATGACAGGGATGATTAGCACGTAAATGAGCAGATAGCGGCTGGAACTCGCAAAGCAGCACGTGTGCAGTGTGTCCTGCTGGGGCTGGCAGTAAGTGGTTCCCTTCGCTGCCACCTAGGAACTACACTATTCCCATACCCTTCTACCGAGTAGATGGGGTGAAATTCCATAAACCGGGGGAAATTCCACACAGCCAATCTTGTTGAAATGCACGACGATATTATTAACTGAAGTCATAAGACCTACATTCACACATACACACACACACACACACACACACACACACACACACACACACACACACACAAAACCCTCTTAATTTTTTCAGTATAGAGGAAAGCATCTCAATGCACTCATAAGGCCACTTGACAACTTACATAGGAAGTGACATTCTAAATGGACGAGGAAAACATTCCATTTTTGCCTTGGTACTTCTCCATTCCTAACACATTCTCTTCATTGTCACATAGACTGAAGACATGTGAGATAAACATGTTACGGGACACTTGACTCATCTTGAAATTATCTTCTATGAAATGACCACTGGGAAATAATTTCATTAGATTTAGAGCCCTTTAAACTTTTGGGTGGACTCAGAAGCATTCCAAACACATTAGTAAACTCTTATAAAACTCATATTCAGCCATAACCTAAAGGCTGACCCTGGAGAAACAAATTACCAAATACACACTTTAGAACCACAAATGGGAAACAGCAATACCAGTAACAAAGAATAAGATGTGAAGCTCCATAATTAATGTACAAAATTGCTAATAAAGATTTCTGTATGATGTGCCTCAGAAAATGCTAATAAGTTGTGGACAGAAATAACAGAGGCATTATAATCTGGGGGGGGGGGCATAAAACTATTTTTCCAATTCTCTCCTCACTGAGGCAGTAAAGGGAGCATTATTCAGGAAGACCAGCTCATCAATCTGATTTATTTTCTCAGCATCCCTTAATATCTTAGCTGTGGGCCAGACTTAGGCTATGCACTAATTTTTGAAACACAGCAAGTGAGCCAGAGACCCAGTTTAACCAGTACATGAAGGTGACCCTGTGAAGAAGCCTGTATGGAGGCACCATGTTTGCGGGAGAAGCTTATTGAGGAAAATGCCATTCTGTTTCTCTCTCTCAAATTGAGGAAGAAGAATCCAAAGATTCCTCAACAGAGAAATTCAGAAAACAAATTTATCTCCAGAAAGAAAAGTGGAAGAAACCCAATACACAGACTATTCAAAATGGATTTTTCTGTTCTGATGATGTTGGAGAGTATTTATGTCTTTTTATGTGGATGCAGGAAACTGTTCTACAGTAACAGGCAGTATATTGAGCACATGGATAAGTACTTAACATATGCTAACTCAAATGCTCAAGTCTCCACAATGAAGAGAGCAAAGTGTTGTGGGAAGATCTTTTTGTACATTGTGAAGATGTGTCTTTGCCAACGTGCCACCTTCTGATTGGTTTAATAAAGAGCTGAATGGCCAACAGCCAGACAGGAAGGGATAGGTGGGATTTCCGGGGATTTAGAAGAAGAGATGAATCTAGGCATGCAGAGACACCAGCAAGACCTGGAACAAGCCAGACACACAGAACAGGAGAAAGCCACATGGCAGAGTGAAGATTAATAAAAATAGGTTAATTTAAACTATGAGAGCTAGCTGGGGAAAAGCCTAATCTAAGGTTAAGTTTTCATAATTAATAATAAGTTTCCATGTTGTTATTTGTAAGCCAGTGGCCCAAAGGCAAGTCCAACTGCAGCAAGGTGTAGAGAGGACACATAACTTGTCAAGAGCCACGGGGCTAGTGTCAGCCCACCTATGGATTCCATGCTTATTCATCAATACAGCTGCCTCTTTTCCACAACCATTGATCAATGTGGAACTCAAAATGGATACAGACCAGGGGATCACACTTCTTTATGGGAATGTATCTGAAATTTCTCAAAATACTAACTAGAAACTGCATCTGTCCACACGGACCTGATGCCTCTTCTCCCATGCCAATATTTACCAATAGGAAAACTGAAGTCTAAGCTCCCTTTCACAGTGAATTATTAGCAATTAGAGTCTTTTGAAGAGGCTTGAACTATGTGATTTTTACAGGTGTGATTTAGGTTGCTGCTTTAGAGACAGTATTGAAACGGTAGGTGTGGAAAAAAATAAATAAATAAAAACAGCTTTTTGTGCAATCATGATGTTGCAAGTCTGGCTCCTCAGAACACACATAAAGCCAAACATTGTCTCAACCTTCCCACAGGGAGAAGGTCAGCTAGCCTGGGTCTGAAGCAATGAACAAGAGACTATCAAACAAGGTGAGAGGTACAAACTGATAGTTATCATCTATGATTCCACACACGTGCTACGGCATATACACAAGACATTAACATACATGAACACGCGCATGTGTGCGCGCGCACACACGTGCACATACACACACACACACACACACACACACACACACACACAGGCTTTTCTAGTGGGAGGAGCTGTAAAAAAGATGGTAGTTCTTTCCTAAAATTCACATGAGTTTAAATTTCCTTGCATTTTAAATTCTTGGAAACCTATGCTTCTCACCCACTGTGTGAGGTCAGATGAATGCTGGGTTGCCATGAATCTGGACTCAGCACCACTACCCCTGGGTGTTCACAAGTTCCTTCTACTGCTATGCAGACTCTATCAAAATCTTCCCTTGGGGGCATTTCATTTCTTGCTAAAGCAGAATGCCAGGATCCATAAAAACATGTAACTGAAGATTGGAAGCCAAAGGTGATCACCACCAAAGCTTGTAGCAGGCCTTCCTCTTATGGTACAGGCAATTGTAAATACACAGAACTCCTGTAGTTTCTTAGAAAGAGGAAGACCACTCCCACTCCCCTCATGTCTAGTGAGATGGGGCTTGGTTTTAAGTTTTCTTTTCATCGCTATGATAAACCACCAAGACCAAAAGCAACTTGGGGAGGAAAGGGTTTATTTCATTTTATACTCACAGCCCATCACAAGGGGAAGTCACAGCAGGAACCGAGAGGCAGGGACTGAAGCAGAAGCCATAGAGGAGTGCTGCTTGCCGCCTTGATCACAATGGCTTGCCCAGTCAGCTTTGTTAGATGACCCAGAATCACCTGGCCAGGAGTTCCCAGATGACCCCAGATTGTGTCAAATTGACCAGAACAGGCTCAAAGTCAAATTTAATGTGATTTAGAAACATGTTAAGTGAGTGTTTGTTTTCCCTGAGTGTGAACATAAATAGCCATACCACTATACAGCAATGTGTTAAGAATGATTGTTCATTGGCCTGTAAAATATATAACACAGTATGGTTTTAAAAAAAAATAACTGGGTATTTGCAAATACTTTATGCTTAATAATCACTTTATGCATGGACATGTAGCCAAAATCAATTTTTAAAGGAATTTTGATAGTTATTTCTGAAATGTCATAGTTGTTTGCACTGCATTATTTAAGTAACACTTCACAATTGTTGCTGATTCCTCCTTAGATGTGTATCTCCCTTGAAGACAGAAGTGGAGCTGCAGTGTGTCTCTTTTCTCAAGGCCACAAGCAAGGACAAACAAGAACACATGTCATAGATTTCCATATGAAGGCATCTGGTCTAAAACCCTTAAAAACTCTTTCATGGCACTAAAGAGACAGCTCAGCTCTTCTACTTGCTGAAAAATCCTGAGGACTGACATTTAGACTAATGCCGTGTAACAAGCCAGGTATCCTACACATATCTGTAATCCAGGCATCAAGAGACGCGGAGCCACGAAGATCTCCAGGGCTTACTGGCTTTCAGCTTTGCCAAGAAAATTCAAGCTCTCGGGTTCTAAGAGAGCCCCTGATGTAAAAGAAGATGTGGAGTAAACAGAGAAGGACACCTGCTACCTGCTTTTAGTCTCCATAAGCACACAAGCACATTCTCACTCACCCACACACACATACACACAAATAAACAAATCTTAAAGAACACTTGCATTCTGACAGTGAACTTGATTTTGTGCTTTATATGCTCTAACAATATGTAAAAACCGACGAAAGCAAAGATTTATCTAAACTTGACACAGTCAACACATTCTTAAGACTTGCCTTGTCTCAACCAAAGCTACTTGCACAGGTAAATGAAATAACTTTCATAAAGTCGTTAAAACCAGAGGAAGTACCGAGCAAATATAATCACAGATTAAGATGAGGGAACATTCAACACAAGGAATCGTTCGTATTCGGCAGGAGGGGTGCTTTTGTGAATATTCATATGTATATAGGACCCGACAAAAATGTGATCACTTGACTTTTAGTAAGCACTGAAGTGTTTGGAACAATAAAAAGAAACAATTCGTTTCACCGATAGTAATGTGGTTTAATCATGATTCCGGTGTAACAACCTTCAGGACTGAAGAATGTAATTTTGATGCAGGATTAAAGCCTTAGTGTTTGTTTCTGTCTGTCTTCTTGGTGATAATGTTGTGAGTCACAGAATTAGGCAGTCTTTATATAAATTGGACAATAAAATGAAGGCAGTAACATCTTTATGGTATTTATTCTAAAAAGTAAAACCAGTAAAAACTGAAAGCATTTGGAACTTTGTTACACTTTAGACTATGGGAGCTGCATATCTCAGGATGAGTGAAGACCGACAGAAACATCCCCCAGACCCCACCACCTGAAAGTGCTCAACAGATCCTGGATACCCACATCACTTCGATGTTAAATCTTCATCTACTTTGATGAAACTACTGAATCAGAATCTGTATTGTTAATAAGATTTTCTGGTGATCACATGTATATTAAGATCCCATAAATATGTCTTAGGGACCTCAAACCTTCAAATAGAAATATCTACTTAAAAATTAGGAACTCAATGTTGCCATAACCTCATTGGAAATGAAATAATGTTTTCCCACATGTAAAGACACTAAGAAAAAATAAAAGCTTGAAATTATTAAAATTATCAAAGAGTCCCTTTTAAGATATTATATAACATAATCTTGCAAAATTGGTTTAAAAACTGTGAGTTCATATCTCTCCTAAAGTGTTTTTGTTCCATTAAATGTCTTCATAAAGCTCTGTCAGCTCCTGAATAATGAAGACAATGGCTATGATCCTGTAAGTATATTTAGAAGCTCCAATGCTTATGGAATAAAATCTGCAGAGGAAAGTGCTCAGTGTCTAATCAAGAGGCCGAGAAGAGCCTTCTGAGTTGGGTGTGATATAACATACCTGGAATCACAGCACTCAGGAGGCTGAGGCAAGAATATTCCTGTGATGAGTTCAAGGCCAGCCAGGGCTACATAGTAAGACTGCCTCAAAAACAAACAAACAAAAAAGACTCCTCCATAAATATCCACAATATTTATGTATTAAAATATCTACACTAACTTTTAAGATCTCTTGAACAAAGTCCAATACACTCAATGCCTGATCTTCTCAGAGAACGAAGCTTGGCTTTACCTAGATCTAAACTCTAAGACTCCATTATCACATGACTTATGTATTCCCTAGTATTTTTTAAAACTAAGGAACAAGACTCAGTGCAGCTATTCCAATAGTTGCCCATCAGCTATTTGTTTGGTTACAAAATTAGTTCACTGTCAGGATTGTGTAGACAGAGGAAAAACTCTTACTCATTGAAATCCTGCCATCACTGTGGCCATTGCTCACATGCATACCTTCTGTTAGCAAAGTAAAGGAATAAAGCCAAACTGAGTATCATACCCACCAACACTTAGCTCCTAGCCTGTGCATGAATGCTGCCTGTTACATGTCACATCCAAAATAACTGACTGTGACCTCAAAAGTAAGAGTCTACCAATTTGACACAAACTACCCAGTTCAGAAACCAGAATGTAGCAATGATCTTCAGCCAGGTGCAAATTTGAACTTCAAACTGCTCTTCTAACAACCTTGATCATAATAATAATACCAAATGTGGTTGGCACTGTGACCTGAGGTACAAACATACACAGTGGTATCAACATTTAATTCTTCTAACATCAGCAGTCATGCCCAGAAGAGACTGACAACTATCTTGTTATCTTGGCTGACCCAAAGGCAAAAAGCCCCAAATTTGGAGGGGCTATGACTAAAATGTCAGTTTGGAGTAGGATGTGGTGGCATACACCTGTTATTCCAGCACTGAGGAGGCAGTTATAGGAGATAGCAAGTTCAAGGTCTGCCTGGCTACATGTTGCGTTCCAGGTCAACTTCATTATTAATCTCACTCAAAACAACAGTTAGCTCTCATCCCTAAAAAGGTAGCTGATGGGATGCCTCTGATTTTATTATGACACTTAAATTAGAACATTTCTAAGTGGGGCTATTAAGAATTGGATAATTCACCGGTGGTGGTGGCAGTGCATGCCTTTAATCTCAGTACTCAGGAAGCAAAGGTAGGAGAATCTCTGTGAGGATGAGGCCAGCCTGGTCTACAGAGTGAGTTCTAGGGCAGCAAAGGCTACACAGAAAAAATCTCTTTAAAAACAAAACAAAAAAAAAAGAATGGGATAATTCATCAGTAGATAAAATAAAGGTAAGTATGAACTTGGTATTATCTAAAACAAAGTATATTAGGATACAGAAACAGCTACCTGATATGTGGTCGCCTTGAGAAAGACCACCACACAAAAGCAACAGAGTTGCATTCTCTCCCTCTTCTTTACCCTATGGAGAATTTAATGGAAATTTGTTTTTAAATAAAGACCCTAGAAAACAGAACAGGGTGGAAGGTTCTGCTATCCTGACTTTCTGGGTCTTAGATGTTTGTAATAGTTTTACGGTTTTTCAAATACTTTCATAGTTTCCTATATTTGTCTGTTTCCCAAGAGTTACTGCAAGCAAATATGTCAAATGTGGCTTACTTGGTAATTTGGATCACTCAAGTTCATCACCTCAGAGGAGGATCCTACATCATTTCTTACTGCAGCCTCCAACAACTTCTCAAAAGAAAAGACTCGGCCCTGTCTACTGCCTTCCTTTTTCAGGCAAATTTGCCATGAAGTTGTTTTGTTTTGTGTGTTGAAGGTCCATCTGTGCTCTCTCCCTGGGTATTCCTGCTTCCGTAGCATCATTAACTGATACTAGAAGCTGGCAACACCACCTCACCCCTCAAAACACATCATACAGCAAAATGCTAGTCATCATTCTTTGCCAACATGCAGAGCTTCATGGAAATTTACCTTTTAAATGAAGGCAGGTAGCATAAAGTTGGAGATAGGGTGGGGCTGGAGAGTTCCTCGGCAATTCAGAGTGCTTGCTACTTTTGCAAGTTGGATTCCCAGCATCTACATGGTGACTCACAACCATCTGCGACTCCAGTTCCCTCTTCTAACCTCTACAGACACATACATACTCATAGACAAAACACTTGTATACCTAAACTAAAACAAATGGAATAGAGGGATTTCTGTTTTCTGGGTCTTCCAGGTCTTAGGAACACTGAAAAACCACTTGATCATGGAGCCTTAACTCTGACCTTTCACTTATACCCAGTGGCTGTTCCTCCCATGTGCCCTTTGCTTTAAAAGTGGCACATCTGGAGCCCAATGGTCTAACCTGTGTCACATCCACTGTAGGCACAGAAATCAACACAGCATTATTCCCACGAGTCTAGTTCCTTGACTAAACACAATAAACAGTCATCTCAGCTTCCAACGGAATCCAGTCCACACCAGCTGAGACTATCAGCGTCCATACGGTCAGCATCTGTACTATTAGTCTAGACTATCAGAGTCCACACAGTTATACTCTGACTTACACATACACACAGTGAGTCTGAGCTGCATCCTAAGCATGGCCACACCCATTGTCTATACAATACAATCAGCACTGATACAAGAGGACTGTTGGTGCTTTGTCTAAGGGAGAATAGCTATGTTTGTAAGAGTCAAATCAGGCTGATTGTTTGCATGGCTGGCAAGGTACTGGCACAGTGTTTAATAGAAGGAAGAAAGGCCTTTTCATCTACCAGTTGACCTGCTCCACTCCCAGGCCTTTTTGATGAAGGATTCTGGGTCAGCCAAGAGCAAGTGAGCTGCCGGTCTCTCCAGGGCATGATTGCTAATGTCAGAAATAGTAGGTGTTGGCACTGCCCTTGTACCTGCTGTACGCTCTCTCTTCACTGACAATGACAAAGGGGCAAAGAAGTGTGAAAGGACAACACTCACAAGGGGCATTAGGCAGGGCAGACAAAAATGTAATGTTCAACCATCTACACCAGTGACTCTGACTAGTTTTAAGGAAACTGCCATTGTTATGCTCAGCTCTCTTAAAGCATTAGCTTCTAGCTTCATTCTCCTTGATCCTAACATCCACTAACCTCCTGGTTCTCCAACAGTCACTGGTGGCCGGGGCTCAGACCTCACACCCTTTCTTAGTATTTAAGGTCCCCCTCTCTCTTGGCTTTACCATCAATATGTCAAGTAAGCGCTCAAGTCCTTCCTATTCTTTAACAACAAAAACAAAACCATTTCCTCATTCTTCTCCAAACTAGTCAACTATTTTCAAGTATCTAATGTATTGTTGTCAGAACATTTTGAGTGAGAGCTCAGTCCTGTGACTAGCCACTTCCGTGCCGTGTAGACAACAATCTCCCTCCCAGGCCCTGTCTTCCCAGAGCTTGCTGTCCAAGCCTTGCATGCCCATCTAGTCTATACCTTTGTTTCCACTCACGAGCCATGTGGGACCTATTCTAGCCGGTCTCCACCCAACATTCCTTCTGCCCGAGATTCCTCCCCCTTCACCACCATCCAGTGTCACTCTACAGATGTGCTCAGATCAAGCACACCCTGTTCTCCTCCGTGGCTACTGTACCATGACCCCTTCTCCAAGACAAGCCATAGAAACTTGAGTTCCCCCCTTGAGGCACATCACAGAAACTCTCCTCTGCCCTTTGGCCATCACGAAACTCTTTGGCCAGCCAGTCTAGTGCAAACAGTATGTCATAAGACCCAGCTGATGGCAGAAGAGACTTGCCTCACACCCTGGAGGCACAATCATGTCCAGGTAGGTCAAGAAGAACTCTTAAGGAGATAGGTCTTTCTGGGTTCTAGTTCTATCAGCAGAAGATGTGATGGCATCTCTACAAAGTCCCAAAGGACAGGCCTGGAAAAGCCATCAGACTACTGAACTAGAGGAGTTCCCAGAGGATGATGCCTAGAGAAGCCAGGGAAACTCTGCACGCTCTCCCCTCTTCTGTATGCCTGGATCTGTGGAGTATCTCTATCTCTCTGTCTCTGTTTCTCTGTGTGTCTCTCTCTGTCTCTGTGTCTCTGTGTCTCTGTGTCTCTGTGTCTCTCTGTCTCTGTGTCTCTGTGTCTCTGTCTCTGTCTCTCTCTCTGTCTCTCTGTCTCTCTGTCTCTCTCTCTCTCTCTCTCTCTGAGACAGTCTCTCTACATAGCCCTGGATGTCCTATAACTCAAAATGTAGACCAGAATGGCTTTGAACTCACAGAGATCCTCCTGCCTCTGCCTCTCGAGAGCTGGGATTAAAGGTGACATCAACTTGTCTGGCTGTATCTCTTCATTTAAGGGTCTTACAGATGTCTCCATAATAAAGTGGTAAAGGTAAGTATTTCCTTGAGCTCTATGAGCCACTATCAGGGTAAATGAATTGAATGCTGGAAGGGGGCTAAGGGAGGTCTACTCATTAACAAGTTGGTTAGAAGCCTGTTTTTAAAAAGCTGCAGCTTTCAACTTGCTTGTGAGTGGGGAGAGGAAAGAAGTCTTGGAAACTCAGTCCTCAACCTGTGTGATCTAAAATCAGCTTCCGGTAGGCTGTGTCCCACTGAATTGAGTAGGAGGACACACTGCTGATTGCTATTTCAGAATCAGTCACCTACCGGCTGGTGGCGAAAATCCCCACACACCTGGTGTCAGAAGTCTTCCGCTGAGAGCGGAACGAGAGCAGGGGAAAAAACAAAACGGGAGATGTGTTTCTCTAACAAGCAGCAGGATGCTGCCCGTGTATCCCGCCATTTTAAATTATACTTTTGATTGTTCTCCAACACTTCTGAGGGTTCAGCCACCTATTCCCAGACTATGGCAACACTCAAAACACTTACAAATCCACTAGCATCATATTTCTACGTGTTTCTTTGCACTCCACACGCGTGATCTTTGGACTTCTCAGAAGAATGAGGAAAAGTGCTGTTCATTGAGCACAGAGAAGGAGACAGCCAACACGTTAATACAACATGATCCCCAGGCTCCTGCCCTGCACCAGTTTCTATAGCTATCCCATACATAATAAACACACTCCGCGGCAGACGGATCCCGCGCACTGCACTTCTTAATCCCGTAAGCACAATACCTCACGGAGGCAGTCTGTCTGAAGCCCTGACTCAGCACTCTTCCCACATAGGATGAAACAGAACTTGGAATTCCACAGAGCTATGTCACAGGATTGTCATGCTGTCTGGCTGAAGCTGCTCCCGGCTCAAGTCAAAGTGAAGGGCTCTTCTGACAGATGACGAGCAGCACCAGAACGGTCCGAACTGATATCATTCATAGATAACCCCAGTGAAGGAGGGGGACACTCCTGGCTTGTCAAGGCACCGAGCAACTGGACAGTAAGCGCCCCCACCTCCTGAGCCATGGTCCCCATCGCCACCCACACAACAAACCGAGTACTCACGCATATCACCAAAGGTCCCCTTGGTTACTTTGGTGGCACTTAGAACCACAACCGTGAATTTATGGGAATACTGGTGTTCCACCTAGAAATAAAATGATAAAAAAGGTAAAAAAAAAAAAAATAAGCATCCCCTATGGCATCTCACTGTTTCACTGAGACAAATTAAAAATATGAAAACCAGTCCACACATACCAGAAACATCTTGTGACGGTAGGTTTTTCCTCTCTCAACTCTCTCTTCTCTCCCACCACAGAGTCATTGAGGAGTTTAGCTCTTACCTTACGCTGTCACTAGTCACTACAGCTTGAGGGTGAGAATGAGAATGTCTCTGCTACTTGGCGGGGGAAATGTAAATCAGGACTGCAGGCATCTGGCGCACAATTGGGCTTTGTACTCTGACTAGGAAGTGTGGCTTAGAGAGGTAAACCCAGAGCAAGAAGCTTACATCACTCAGACTGGTTTGCCTGTCTTGCAGCTGCTCAAAATCAGCCCCAAAGTTTTTTTTTTTTCTACATGCCATTCCTGAGGCAGGTTGTCAAAATACTTGGGACCTAAAGCAGTTATATGTTGACTCAAATGCATTTGCTTTAAGCTATGCTCAACAGCGTTGTTTCTAATATCCTGAAAGTCTGCAGGCACGCAATAAAATTAACAGGGAGGCAGGTGATTACACACCTCGCCTAAATGGGAACCAGATAGCAAACAACCTTACCCACTAAAACAAACAGGGAAGTAGGAATTTATATAGTTTTAAGAGCAACTGAAAAAAAATGGCAAAATATTTAAAGCTCATGTGTTTTGTTTGTTTGTTTGTTTGTTTCAAGCTTATGGGAGTCCACTGTAGTTAATTTTAATACACCTGCTTGGCTAGTTCTGTTTAAAAAGCAGTTGAGGGCTGGAAGGATGCCTTGGCAGTCAAAAGTGCCTGTTGCAATTACTAACACCCAAATGGCAGCTTACAACTGCCTATAACTCCAGGTGTGGGGGAGAGCTGGTGTCTTCACCTCTGAGGGCAACATGTATGCCTCTGGTGCACACACAGGCATGCAGGCAAGTCACTTGAACACATAAACCAAATAAATCTCTTTTAAAAACTAATTTTTAAAAAAAAGCTGAGATAAAGTCGGTACTATGAAGCAGTAATAATTTAAAGGCAATGGGCATAAAATATAAACAGAACAGACTCATGTGGATTAACTGGTCTCATGTAGCCCAGCCATCTCAGGCTGATAGTGAACTTGAGTCCTGGTCCTCCAGCTTCTGTCTCTGGAGTAGCTATGATTACAGGCCTATGGACCTCCACCAGCTCATTTTAGGCAGTGCTAGGGATCAAATCACTTAATTAATTTAACTAAACTCACAAAGTAATGTGTTTCATCATGGCATTCTTATACATACCTGTTATTATATTCTGCTAGTTCATTCTCCTCTCCCACAGCTCCCTCTCTGCTCCATGAACCTCAGCCTGGCCCCCTTCCTTTCCATACCAACATCCTCCTGTCTGTTCTCATTTCAAATAAATACTATTACCCTCTCTTTTCCACCTCTGTCATGAGCTCTTCATCCCAGCCAATAATTTTCCTTCTGCTCCAACACACACACACACACACACACACACACACACACACACACACACACACACACACGTAAATTTAAGCCTAGATTTCAGATATGAGAGACATGTGGTGCTTGTCTTTATCAGTCTGGATCATTTCTTATAACATAATTATTTTCAGTTTCACCTGTTTTCCAGCAATGGTCATTATTTCATTTTTATGCCCAAATAAAACATTTTTATGTATATGCAACACATTTTATTTTGCCATTCATTTGCTAGTGGAGATCTCAGTTGCCTCCATTTACTAGCAGTTCTGAAGAGTACAGCAATAAATATGTATGTGTAATATCTCTGTAGTAGGATTTAGAGTCTTTCAGATATATATCCAGGCATGATAGAGCTGGGTCATATGGTAGGGCTAGTTTCAATATTCCGTGGAGTCTCCACACTGACTTCCACATCAGCTACACCTTCTTACATTCCAGTAGTGAATCAGGGCTCCTCTCTGTTCACATGCACGGCAGGATTGTGGCTATTGCTATTATAGCTAAGGATGTTGAACACATTTTTCAGTATTTAGTCACCATTTCTATTTCTTCTTTGTGCGTATGTGTGTGTGTGTGCATGTGCATGCATGCTGTGTATGCATGCGTGCATATCTGTATGTGAATACATTTACCCATACATGTACATGTGGAAGACAAAGGCCAGTATATGGTATTTTTCCCCTACCCCTCTCCACCTTAATTTTTTAAGATAGGGTTTCTGTAGACCTGGAGCTATTATTCATTTTGGCTAGAAAGGCTGGCTGGTGAGCCCTCAGGCTCCACCAGTCTCCATGACTTCCCCTCCACCACCACACCGCAGAGTTACAGATGTGCACCACTGCCGAGCCCAGCTAATGTGAATGCTGGGATCCAAACTGGGATCCACATGCTTGTGCAGCAAGCACTTGCTGCACTAGGCCAGTTCCTAGGGTCTTTCCTGAGCTGCTGGAGTTCTTTTGAGAACGTCGTTGCTCATGTCTATATTGTGAGGTCTCTTAGCACCGTTAAGTTAAAGTTCCAGGTCTTACATTAGGGTCTGTGATCCACTTTTAGTTATTTCTTTGTGCAGGGTGACAAATATGGATTTAGTGTTCATTTATCTCGTGCAGATATTCTGTTTTCCCAGCCACATTTGTTTTAAAAGGTTGTCATTTCTCTAGTGTATGTTAAAACGAGGCGGCTTTAGCTCTATGGAATAAGCCCACTTATAAATGTAAAGAAATAGGGAAAGGCATGCCACGCAGATACTATGCAAAATAAAACTGGTTTGCTACATTAATTTCAGATAGACCAAACATTAAGGCAATAAAAATAATCGGGAATTAAAAAAATATTGTTCAAAATGATATAATAATCCTTAATATATATGTGTCAAATAATACAACATGAATACATGAGGCAAAATGTAATATATAACACCAAGAAGAAATAGATCTATTATTGCAGCTGGAGATTGTAACAGCCCTCCACTAGTAATAAATAGATGTAGCAAGCACAACCGTGGTAAACATGCAACTGCCTCAGAGCTCAATTAACTGCATACAATGAACGTCTAGAGATGATGTCATCTACCATCAGGACATATAGTCTTCTTAACCTCACATGGCAGATTCACCAAAATAAACCATGTAGTGAACAATAAGCATACTTATTTAAAGTACAGAAACAAAATAATGTTTTCATAATACAAGGAATTAAATAAATAAAAAATTAAGAACAGAAAGACGTATAGTCCCCCAAACACACAGAGATAACCAACTTTGTGAGCCCACAAATAAGTGAGTCAAGGAATTAATACAAGAAAGGAAAGTCACAAATATCTGGAATTAATGAAGGAAATGAGAATACAACTTAGGAAATTTGTGGAATACAATGAAAAGAATGCTCAGAGAGAATTTTATATTATCCAATTCTTTGACCAGAAGGAAGAAGAAAAATCCAAAATGAATAAGCTGAGCCTCCATCTTAGGAAACACACAAAAAAAGAACAAGTTAAAACACAAAGTAAGGAGAAAATAGTAAAATAAGAGCAATACCAGAAAAGCTGAAAATACAAAGTGAATAGGGAAACAGTGACCCCAAAATGTCATTCTTTGAATCGACCAGGCCATCTGTGGTATTGCTTATCTCTAATCTCAACATTCAGGGGCTGAGGCAGGGAGATTTCTGGGAGGTTCCAAGCAAACCTGGTCAATACAGCGAGTTCCAGGCCAGCTAGGGCTACATAGTAAGACCCTGTCTCAAAAATAATAATAAATAAATGAAACACAGCAGCATAAAATCAAGAAACCTTTAGCCAGGGCATTTCAGAAACAAGGAAATGGTTTATTTAATTTCAGAAATCAAAAGGCAAAAATACTATGATTTCATGAACAATAAAATGACAAGGAAAGGAATTTATGAAAATCTCTCTGATCCAAAATTTAAAAAAAAAATAGATAACCTGGAACAATTTATTGAACAATCCAGCAAAAGTCCCACAAATAACAAATATTCTCAATAAATGCACACTTGCTAAATAAATTGAGTCAAGAACTGATAATTCCCCTCAGAAAGAGCATCTCATTCACATGGGTTCACTTGTGAATTCTACCAACTGTTTAAGGAAAAAAATTACAACAGTTAAGTTCGGTCTTCTCCAGGGGACAGAGACAGATGGAATACTTCTTAATTCATTGCTGGCTGCCTACATTACTCTAAATTCAAAACTGGACAAAAATATTATAACAAAAGAAAATTACAGACTAATGTTCCTCATGACCGTAGATGCAAAACTACTCAACAAAATATTAGCAAATCTAGTCCTAGGTCTAAAAAAGAATCACAGGCCATGGCACTTGCCAGACAATGGATGGAACTAGAAGCCATTATGTCACATACAATAAGCTAGACATAACAGGAAAAATATTTTTTCTCTTATGCGTAATTTAGGCTACATATAAAATTTGCTTTTATCTCCCTGTGTGTTTAAGTCACAAATTCAGACAAAAGATCACAAGACAGGGAAGGGGGATTAGGAAAGAGGAGGAAGGTGGGGGTAATGGGGCACATGTGACATGAACACTGAGCAGGGGATATCTGGGGCAAAAAGAGAACCAGCCAGAGGTGAGGAGGTGGGAGAGAGGGAACAGAGAGGAAGAAG
Source organism: Peromyscus maniculatus bairdii (assembly GCF_049852395.1). Classification (NCBI taxonomy): domain Eukaryota; kingdom Metazoa; phylum Chordata; class Mammalia; order Rodentia; family Cricetidae; genus Peromyscus; species Peromyscus maniculatus. The sequence goes on from NC_134862.1 coordinate 58,937,266, forward strand.
AATGAACGAGAAGAAAGGATAATGTTGATGAGCGTGGCAAGTCCATGAGAAACCCGCTGTGCAATGACGTAAAGTAACTTACATAAAATATAAAATTATCTTTAAAATACGTGACTATAGCATAGTGAGAGGTGCTAGGCACGGTGGCACGCATGCACAGCTCCAGCACTTCATGGACAGAGGCAGCAAGCTAAAGTCCAGTTTGGGCTACATAGTGAGACCTTTTCTCTGAAAATCAAAAAAATAAAAATAAAACAAAACAGAAATGCACACAAAAAAACACCCTGAATTTATAGATTCAACACATTCCTTAAATCATGTAGTTATTTTTCAAGAATTGATTCAAAATTGTTTATGTTTAGGCAAAAATTCTAGACTAGCACATATGATATTGATAAGATAAAAAGGTAGATTATTGAATCTACTTTTAAAGGCAACTACTAGTTTTAAATATTTTACACTGGATTGTATTGTTGTATATTGTATACAAATTTATATATATTCACATTGATTTACTAGTTGAGATTGATTTATACAGATATGAAAAGATAAAATGATAGATTATTAAATCTACTTTTAGAAGGCAACTACCAGTTTAAAATATTTTTCATTGGCTTGGATTTTGTATATTGTACATAAATTATGTATATTGATACAAATTTGAGATTGATTTTGTTAGAAAATACTGTACATGTATTTCTGATCTTGTTCAAGGTATTTTATACCTATACAGTTCATTTAACAATGTAATGCAATTTGCTAACCCTTAAAAGTTATTGTTACCAACTATTTAGGATATAAAGAAATGTAAGTTAGTAGTCATTACAATTGAACTTGTAGTCATATTAGGTATGTTTTCAAAGTCAAGCAGAGATATATTTTAGATAGACAGGTCATCTTTAAACATTTCAGAGATCTACAGAATATGGCACTTAAGATGTTTTAATAACAATTTTTTTTTCTTTTTTTTTAATGACTATGAGACATATCTGCTCCTGGCAGCACCAATCTACTTCAGAGAAGATGATGGGCATTGAAGAAACTCCATACAGAGTTTACTTTCACTGTGGCAAAAGTTAGCCACTGGGCAAGAAAGTGTCCCTGCATGACTGCTAACAGTATGCTGTCCAAACAGACAAGCAGGACACAAAACAAAGGACTGCCAATCCTTGCCAAGACAAGGTAGGAAAACTCTTTAGAAATCCTGCTTCACAGGGAGTCTGTCAGACATGTTAAGCCTGTAGGCCAAAGAGGATGCCCCAATGTTGCAGAGAAACCTTGAGTGACTGTCCAGGAAGCTGGCTGTTTTTGTCATAACTCACATTTTTTGGAATTCATTTGTTTGCACTTCCTGTTTTACTAGGTAATATTATTTCCTTCTTGGGTCTCTGAGGAAATTGAAGATTAGACAGTTATAGTTTTCCTTGTTAAGAAATTCAGAAAAGAAACTCACGTAGAGATGTAAAGTGTATACATTTGAAAGACATCAAAAAGTAGCTTTCAGTTGGTAATGCAAATTAGGATAGAAGGTAAATTAGATGCAATCCTTTGGATTCACAAAAATAGGACAGATAATGGAATATTTTCACTGAATTTATCAAATGCAAATGGACTATACATTGTTATGTATTTATTGTCTGTATAGATTGTATATTGTTATTGTACTTATTGTATATAGTTTTACTTATATTCGTTATAACTTTTTTATTTTAGATAAAAAAGGGGAAATGTGGTGGTATTTTATTAGTGCACCTCAATAAAGCTTATCTGAAGATCAGAGGGAAAAAAAGCCAGCCACTATATTAAACATAGAAGTCAGGAAATGGCAGTACACACCTTTAATCCTAGCATGCGAGAGGCAGAGATCCATCTGGGATCTCTGTGAGTTCAAGGCCACACTGGGAACAAAGCCAGGTATGGTGGCACACGCCTTTAATCCCAGCACTAACCATAGAGGTCTGGAGATCTGTACAGACAGACAGAAAGTGACAGAGCTGGGCAGAAAGAAGTGATGTAGCTGGGCAGAGAGAGGAAGTGAGAAGGCAGGGACAGAAAGGCATATAGGTATGGGCATACAGGAAGCAGTTCTCTCTTTGGCTGAGGATTTCCAAGTAGTACGAACATGGCTGGCTTCTTTCTGCTTTCCTGGTCTATCGGTTTTTACCCCAATATTTGGCTCCATGTTTTTTATTAGTAAGACCATTTAGCAATTCGTCTTAGAGGTGCTAAGCACAGTGGTATGCATGTACAATTCCAGCACTTCATGGACAGAGGCAGCAAGTTAAAGGCCAGTTTGGGCTACATAGTGAGACCTTTTCTCTGAAAATCAAAACAAAACAGAAATGCACACAAAAATAACACCCTGAATTTATAGATTCAACACATTCCTTGAATCATGTAAAGTTATTTGTCAAGAATAATTGATTCAAAATTGCTTATGTATAGGCAAAAAAAAAATCCAGAATAGCACATACAATATTAAAGGGGCACTAAAATACTAAAGGTGAACTAAACTAAATCAACCCGACTTCATGATTCCCTGTGCTGCTGTAACCAAGACAGTCCAGTACTTATGGAAGAACAAAGTGGACCAACGTAAGAGATTTTGTTCTTTCCTCAAATGGAGCTATAACAACTGGACATCTGCACTGAAATGAAAAATGAACCAAGACATATATGCCTAGGCTTGAAGTAAAACGAAACTTGCCTTGGAAAGTCCAACTTAGGGCATCAAATTTTTCTAAGAGACCTCAAAAGTAATTGTTATAGATGTATGTCTAGAACCCTAGCACACAAGAGATGGAGACAGGAAAATAAAGAGTTCAAGACTAGCCCTAGCTACAAAGTGAGCTTTAGATAGGCAAGTATTCGTGGGATCCTATGTTAGAAAGAAAGAGAAACAGAAAGAGAGAGGAAGGCAAAGAGAGATCACACACATTGAATTCTACAATGTAAACCTGCTTACCTGCCAATGATCTATGCTTATCTATGCCTTTGGACATGTAATAGCATATGAATATTCAATGAATATTCAATGTCTAAAATTCCCTGTAATATGAAACCTATGAGCAATACTTTTATCTATCTCCAGTTTAACTTTTAAGTAGTTGCGAGTATACACACATCAAATGTTTCTTAAAGCACAGAAAAAATATGTTAACATCACAAGGACTTGTTGAGTGTGCATTACATTCTAGCTATTCTATTAGATGCTGATTCTCAGTCTTCCCAAGATCCCTACTGTTGACAACAATGAGGCATCATTATAAATGGTAGACCTTATAAAAATAATATGTATTGTGCTGGGCAATGGTGGCATATGCCTTTAATCCCAGTACTCAGGAGGCAGAGGCAGATGGATCTCTCTGAGTTCGAGGCCAGCCTGGTTTACAGAGCTAGTTCCAGGACAGGTTCCAAAGCTACACAAAGAAACCCTGTTTCAAAAAAAAAAAAGTGTGTATGTGTGTGTGTGTGTGTGTGTGTGTGTGTGTAGATAAATATCTATGTATATATGTATTGTTATAAATTATGTTAGGTTTTAGTATCTTAAATTATTTATTTTATATTTTGTGTATGTGTGAGCATATACCATGTGTATGGGGGTACTCAGAGATGCCATAAGAGGGCATTAGATGCGCTGAAACTGGAGTTATGGGTGGTCGTGAGCTGCCCTGCCTGAATTCTGGGAACCAAACTCAGGTCCTCTGGAAGAGCAGCAAGTGGCCTTACCCACTGAGCCATCTCTCCAGTCCCACGCTTCATCTGGGCTGGGTTCTGACTCGGATGATAGACAGCTGCTTATGGCTTGGGGATGCCGCCAAAGGAAACGACAGTGACTCCACAGCTAACGTTCTCCAAGAGAAACCAGTGACTCAGGACAGTACTAGGCGGCAGCTGGCAGAAAAAGATGCTGCGGTTCTATTGAGATGTCAAATCAAAGCTCCATCTTCTGACTTAGTCACCGAGATTAAGCCTTGCCTGCAGGTCTAGAATTACCTTACTTTGAGTATCTGTCCTCATCCTTAATCTTTTCCATAGTGAGTTAAAATTTACCAAACAATAGGGAAAAAAAAGATAGTGTACTCAGTTGATTCTATACAATTATGTTGACACTGGTAACTAAGACGATTAACAATGAAAAAGACAACCAACTTAGGTCAAGCCAGTGCGATGGTTTGGCTAAATTTAAATGTCTGCTATTAAAAGATCTAAAGCAACTATCCTAAAACTAATCAGATGGAAAAGAAGGTAGATTCTATAGGTAAATAGTGCTTTTCTCTACCTAGACGCCACTTCTTAACTCTAACCAAAACCTACACTGAAGGGTGCCCGTACATTAAGAACAGCAAAGGCGGGCCGGGCGTTGGTGGCGCACGCCTTTAATCCCAGCACTCGGGAGGCAGAGCCAGGCGGATCTTTGTGAGTTCGAGGCCAGCCTGGACTACCAAGTGAGTCCCAGGAAAGGCGCAAAGCTACACAGAGAAACCCTGTCTCGAATAAAAGAAAAAAAAAAAAAAAAAAAAAAAAAAGAACAGCAAAGGCTGCTGGCACGGTGAGGGTGGACAGAATCTCTCGACTGAGCAGAGAGATAGTGATCTTCGATTGGCAGCCAGGGACTCCAAATGATTTCAGAGCTGTTTTAAAAAAAAAAAAAAAAAAAAAAAAAAGGACCGTACCTCCGCCCTGATATTACCCTCACCTTCCTTGGTTATTTTCAGTTTCACTTCCTGATCTTGCAGTTTCACTGTGACAAGTAACTAGTGCAGGGACTGCTCTATCCTTTCCCTATCTGTACACGAAGGGTCAGCATGGTCTCCCTCCAAAGGTAGCACACATTCTCCCGTACATGGTGACACTAAAAATACAACGGATAACTGGGGACCGGGAAGGGCCTGTGAGGATGATGGTAGAAGAGGAGTCAACAGATATGAGCAAGGCATGCTGTCTGGATGTTTGGAAATACAGTGCCAAACTGACTAATGTGAACAATGAATGTGATAACTGAAGGAGAAAAACTCAGTTTAAAAATAAAATCCAGCACTTGAAAGACAGGAACAGAAAGATTGTGAATTCAATATCTGTCACAGCTACACAGTAAATCTGAAGCCAGCCCAGGCTACAGGAGGCTGTTTCACAAAACAAAACACAAAATAGAAAGAAACAACACAATTTGTGCCATAGGGATAACATAGAAAGCCTTCCTGTGTACTAGCAGTCCATTTTAACACGATCCCGGTCATCCAGAAAACAAGCACCCTGGAACGGGCACTAAGTGTGTCCCAGACTGTCAGTTTCTCTAGGCATCTGTTGTGTGACAAAATTTTCCCAGGAAGATGCAACACACATGTTTACTCACCCTAGACAGGGAGACTATGACAGACGTAAGTACAGATGCCGCCACAGATCATCCTGGTGAATCAATGAGTTTTACTGGGGTTACTTACAGGAATAAGAGTGAGGGGTTAGTTACATAGACAGAAATGACTCAAAGACAGCCACATCGCCAAAGCTCACCCCAGCAAGGGTGACAACTAACAAAAGCTGGGAACCTGGAGCACACTGCAGGCCGCTCAACAGGTTGTGGAGAGTGGCCTTTCCAAGTGACTCTAGTCTTAAACCGCCTTCCAGGCAGCTCAGCTGGTTTCAGAGTCTTCTTGGTAGGTTGGCTTATCTGAGAGCCTTTGCAGCTTTTATCGCTTACTCTGGCAGGGAGGGGCAGAGTGAATCTGGTTCGTGTCCTTCCTATGTGCCTCAGTTGGCCTCTTTCAGGCAACTGGGCTGGTTTCTGCTTCTTCCAGGCAGCTAGTCTGGTCTCACCATCTTCTTTACAGCTTTTATTGCTTACTTTGGCATGGAGGGGCCTAAGGAATCTGGTCAGTTTCAGGGACTTTCTGAAGCTATTTTGAGTTGTTTACCTTCCTGGTTTAAGGAGCATCCCTGAAGGTTGGAATGTTTCAGTCTAGAAGGGAACTGTCACACAACAGCTCTGAAAGAGTCAGACCAAGTTCTGTCCTCAAGGAATAACTCTGCACTTCGATTTCTTCAGGATGGTCAGCACAAATTTTGAAGTGATTAGTGGCATGAAGAGGTACGACACCCAGACAAAGAACCAAAGATGGGCCTATCCATTTAACAGTCACACTATATGACTCCTTTAAAAAGAAATCTCAAAAAGTGGAGGTCTTAGAATACAACCACATGGAATGAAACTCATAAAACTGGATGAGATTTTACAAAGAACCAAAGAGAAATTTGAGAAGTAAAAGACTGAAGTTGATAGCCTCAGCCTAGACAGATGGCTCAAAGGTTAAGAAGGCATTCTGCTCTTGCAGAGAACCAGAGTTTGGTTCCCAGCACTGACATCAGGTGGCTCACAACCATCTTTAACTCCAGCTCCAGGTGATCTGACAGCTCTGGCCATCTTGGATACCTGAATTCACATGCACATACCCACACAGACACTCACATAATTAAAAACAAAATTAGAAAGAAAATTTTAACTCTTTGTAATCTATGGATTTCTGAAGTATGTTCTACTGTATAAAAGCAGAAATATGAATAGTAGTTATAATTTCTGCACTTTGCTGCTAAAAGGAGGCTTGTGAGCAGACATGGGCACATGGGGAGAATCATCAACTCGAATGGACCATGTGGCAGTCAATTTAACATGATTTCTAATTTGAATTGGTGGACTCCATAAAGTAGACCACCCTCATCACTGTGGAAGGACATCCATCACCCAATCTGTTGATGGAACTTGAACAGAACATAGAGGTTGCCTTCTTTTTCTAGTTGTACTGCTTGAGCTGAGAAGTCTCATCATCTCCTATAAGATGACTTCTTAGGCTGGGAAGTCTAACACCAACAGCTTCCCCTCATTCTCAAGCCTTGTGATGACTAACCTCAATTGTCAACCTGACACACTAGAATCAGTGGGAGGAGAGTCTCAGTGAGGGACTGTCTAGATCAGGTTGACCGGTGGATGTGTCTGTGGGGATTATGTTAATTGAACGGGAAGACCTGCCTACTGTGGGTGGTACCACTTCCTTATACAACTCTTGGGCACAGGATCCTGAACTGTGTACAAGTGGAAAAAATTCAACGAGCACAAACATGCGTGTATTTATTTATTCTCTCTGCTCTTGACTGTGGATGGGTCTGGCTGCTTCAGTTTCCTCCATGTTTATTTCCCACAATCATGGACTGTTAACCCAGAATTATGAACCCAAACAAGCCTTTTCTCCTTTAACTTGCTTTTGTTACAGTTGTTTATCACAGCAACAGGAAATTAAATTAAGACGGGCCTTTATAATAGCACTGAATTATTATACCTCCACATCTACTGTGTCTCCATCTTGAGAAAGCAAGTGATATGGCTTCTCAGGCTTTGCAACCATGTGGACTCATCCTCAGTATTGTAGTTAGTTAGTCAATAATTCCTATGAGGCCCTGCTGAAGAAGCCCAATACACTAGCCTTCCTATCCCAGACTTTTCTAGATTGTATTTGTGTTCAAAATTAAACTATTTGCCATAATTATCATAATATTTGGGTATAGCTCCATGCTTTGGTAAGTACAATTTAGTCACTTTCATATCTATTTGCCAGTAGCAGGATTCTGGAGTCCCAGAAATAGTCTGCTGGTTTTTTTTTTTTTAAACACTTTAAAAGAAATCACATTATGCACACAGTAATGTATTATTTATGAGAACCCTGTGAGGCAGACACCACGAAGGATACTATTTATACCCTGCATTCCAGATGAGGCAGAGCTCAGTGCTCCTGAGCACGTAACTGGGAACACCAACACTGCCAACAGAACACTAAATCTTGGATTTCATACACGGTATTGGTAGGGTTTTTGTTTTCCTATTACTGTAATGATCTGGAAAAATACCTGTCCACATTCCAGACATCCTGCAGCATCATTTCTAGAGGTCCTTTCTTCATAATAAGTCATGCTAGTACATCTGTGTGGTTGACTGTCTCTAATGAAAGGCTAGCCTTCATTTCTATGAATGTGGGCAGTGGCTGCCTGTTGCTAATATGTGGTAGAAAAAAACTACAAGGGTATGATTAATTTTCTGAGTAAAAAGATGGAAACTTTCATAAAATTGGTTTGGTTTTGTTTTTTGACACAGAGACTCATACTGTGGCCCAGGCTGTCCCGGATCTCAGTATGTAGTCCAAGCTAGCCTTGAACTCATAACAGCCCCCTGTAGTTGGTTTTGTTGGTTTTTTGTTTTGTTTTGTTTTCGACTCTCCAGGAGCCTGCCACCCGGCTCCCAAATAAATCCAAGGAGACTTAGTCTCACTTGTGAATGCCCAGCCTTAGCAGCTTTTCTAACTTAAATTATCCCGCTTCTCTTTACCGTTCTGCCTCTGGGCTTTTTACCTTTCTTTATTCTATATTCTTTCTTCCCTTCTTACTCTGTGGGTGGCTGGGTGGCTGGGTGGCTGGGTGGCTGGGTGGCTGGGTGGCTGGCTTCTGGTATCCTCCTCTCCTTTTCTTGATCCTTGCTGTTTCTCGTTTTTTCTTCTCTGCCTGCCAGCCCCACCTATTTCTTTCTCCTGCCTAGCTATTGGCGGGCTTTCAGCTCTTTATTAGACCAATCAGGTGTTTTACACAGACAAAGTAACACAGCTTTACAGAGTTTCATAAATGCTTTATTGTTGATCTCTCCTTATGAAGTTAATGTTTCTATTGTAACAAAATAATAAAAAAAAAGGCTAAAAGAAATTCTAAAGGCATGAATATCTTCAATATTGAAAAGCACCTTAAAATAACTCTAGGCTAATGGGAAGGTAGTTCTATTGCACATTTATCTCTCTCTGCTCTACTACCATCTCATAAGCCAGCACCACTAAAAGCAAGAGAACGTGGTGGCTGCAAACACCCCATCCGCCCACAGTACTCTCCAACACAGAGGTGTGGTTTTAAAAGCACTATCCTGGGTCCTAGGGCAACCAGACTGTTGGCTTGTTTGGCACCAACTGCTCGTTAAAGGATATCTGGCTTCATTCCCTCTTCCCTTTTAAGCTACTGATGCTCCATATTGAAAGAGTTCAGTGATGCACTTTTAAAAGGTCTTTCTAGTATTGTGGAACACCCCTATAATCTCCACACAGAGACAAAAGGATGAGTGTCTTTTCAAGGTTTGCTTCAGACACACAGTGAGCTTTGAGACAGCCTCAGTTACATAGCAAGACCCTGACCCCAAATTAATTAAGAGAAAAATAATTTCCTGTGAAAACCAGAAGGAGGCATGTTTTCATCTACACATATGCACTCAGAGTTGTCACGATATACACACAGCACCAAGAAAATGGAGAAAACTGTGAATTCATAGTTCTTCACTTAAAAGAGTTATGCACATGCATTTAAGGCCTGCACTCCAGCGTCAGAGGCAAGCAAATCTCTGTGAGTTCAAAGCCAGCCTAGTCTATATAGTAGATTCCAGGCCTGCCAAGGCTACATTAATTAGCAAGACCTCATCTCACACATACATACATACATACATACATACATACATACATACATAAACAAACAAATACATAAATACATAAATAAGAAAAAGAAAATGAAAGATCTCTACAATTCACAAAGACAAATATTGTATTTTTAGTCTCATGTGTGGAATCAGGATTTAATAAAATGCACACAGGAAAGTAGGAGGGGTCTATTTAAAAAGAGGGAGGGAAGAAGCTAACATGTGCTAGGTTTGCCTTTGTGTCCCCAGTGCTGTTGACAGGGATTGCTATACTGCAGTATCCAGTGAATGGTAATGTGTGTGTTTAGAGGTAGAAGGAACCAGATGTGCAAACACTTGAGCTGCAAACTGTATCTAGTGGCCAGCATAAGGACACAGAGCCCTGCTTTCCCTTCTTCCTTGTCTGTTCCAGAGGCCAGATTCTATGAGGAAGTTTGAGAACAACCAGTATGATTACATTATCTGAGAGTTATATAAAAACACCTATCTCTCTGAGGGTGATGGAATGAGAAATAAAAACTAACCCATATTTAAGATATAAGATACTTTTTGGGCTGGAACAGTGGCTTGGTAGTTAAGAGTGTACAAGGTTCTTACAGATGACCAGAGTTCAATCCCTAGACCCACGTTGGCAGCTCACAACCTCCCGTAATGCCAGCTCATGGGAATTCTGACTCCCCTTGCCCCTATGGGCACCTGCACTGAAGTTTACATGCACATCATTAAAAATAATAAATTTCTTTTTTAAAGGTTTAAAAGCAGCTTACTTATGTAGAAAGTAACCCCCCCCCAAAAAAAACTAGCATTGTTTTAATATACAGAACCATGAAGAAAAATAAAATATTGTTTCAGAAAATAAAGATTACAAGCATTTTTGCACAAAAATGTTGATTATTTGCTTTTTAAAAGATAAATGCTTTAAATATATGAAAAAATACAGACTATGTTAAACAAAGAAACAGACAGCAGCCATAATAAAAGATGAAATAAAATTTAAAACAAAATTATTATCATAGATAAAAAGGACTTACTAATGATATAATACCAAATCAATCATAATATATATTTTTATACTATATTTATAAATATAATATATATATATATATTCAAAGTTATATGTGCCAAAAAACACAACTCAAAATATCATAAAGCAAAATTTGGATATGAAACATATTTTACATGTGTATTATTTATCAAAATAGATAATATGCTAGCTGATAATCACATATAAACTTGTTTAAAAATTTTATGGAGTATCAGGAGGCAGAGACAGACAGATCTCTGCTCTACAGAGCAAGTTCTAGGACAGCCAGGGCTACACAAGGAAACTCTGTCTCAAAAAAAAATCTTATATATTTTAAACACTTGAAGTACAAAAATAGCTAAAAAATTATCAAATGTTTGAAAATTTATAAGGACATATCTACATGCCCTATGTGTCAAAGCATAAATCACAGTGAAAATTAAAAATATTATATTAAAATATAACAACTCAAAACTTAGGGGCTAAGGTATATGGTTTTCAAACAATAGAATATTTAATACTCAGTGATCAAAATACAAGAAGAAAAACTAGCAGTATTCACCAATCACAGAAATGGTTAAGCTAGAAATCTAAAAAATTGTCCAAAGGATTAATAGAAATTCAGTGAGGTCTCTGGATGAACAATAATCAATTTTGATTTCATATGAAGACAAAAACTGCTTTTGTTATTGTTCTATTGCTCTGAAGAGACACTATGACCAAGCCAACTCTTATATAACCCCTATGGGGTTTGCTTACAGAGAATGAGTTCATTATCCTCAAGTCAGGAAGCATGGTGGTAGGCACGCATGTGCTGAGAATTTACAACCTGATTCACAGGCAGCAGGCAGAGAGAAAGACTTTGGGCCTGGTTTGAGCTTTTGAAACCTCCACCTCCACGCCCCCAGTGACACACCTCCTCCAACAATGCCACACCTCCAGATCCTTTCTAAACAGTTACACTAAGGACCAAGCTTTCAAACATTTGAACTTATAAGGGTCATTCTCATATGAACCACTACAAAAACTAATTAAAAAATAAAGTTTATAAATATCTTTACAATAACACTAAAATATCAAGAAATATATATGTGTACATAATAAGAATTTGTATACACATAAATACACCAGTATTATATATACTCACACATATGTATATATAAGAATCTTGTATATACATATTATATATATATATATATATATATATGATTCTTACAGAAAACTACAACACATTACTGAATACTTTAAAAATGATCTGAATAAATTTTGTTTTCAGTGAGGTTTGTTGGTTGTTAATAGATTAATAACCTCAGTATTGTCATATCAGCTCTATCTTAATTAATATTGATCTGTAAAGTCATTACAGGAGTGAAGGGAAGTGTGTGTGTGTGTGTGTGTGTGTGTGTGTGTGTGTGTGTGTGTATGCCCATGTTCACTTGACTTGACAAACTGATTCCAAAATTTATGTGACTATTCAAGAGTAAAAATAATAATCATCTTTCATCTTGGAGAAGAAATAAAGAGCTTTATGAGACCATAGATATGAATTTCAAATCTTTGCAACTAGAGTAGTTTAGTAATGGGACAAACACAGACTAATAGACCAATACAAATTAAAAAAATAAATAAATAAATCAAGTGCCACACCTATAACTGTCTAAATTACAGCAAATCCCTACTGCCATACAAAATGCATATGGTGGTTATCAGTAGAATGCATAGTTTGCAATCTATTCAATTAATAAAATAATACATGACAATATATACATGTAGAATTCTAGTCACAACAACATGAATGAATTTCTAAAATATAATATTGAATCCAGATATTTAGAGAAATGTAGCAGGGGAAGCAAAATATACCTATGACATTAGATATACTAGTTTCTTTGAAGAGATTTATGGAGTATAAGAGTCATAAACCAATCTTTGGGTTTACTAATAATGGATATTTTTATTTGGATGATGTTTCCTGGGTGGGATACATATGTAAAGCTGTATTAAGCTTAGCTTAGCAATGTATCTCTAGGAGGAGGGAAAATGAGAGGAAAGGGTGGGAAGAGGGAGAAGAAGAGAAAATTATAAAAGAAAATTAAGAAGTAACCAAAGGAAAGAAAACAAATGAAAAAGAAAGAAATCTCAGGAGAATTTTAAGGAGAGAATGGCCAGCAGAGCTGGGGAGGGAAACAGGCAGAGTTCCGTTGAGTTTAGCACAAGACATAAACACTGTTGAGTGTTACTGTGAAGGAAGGGACAAATGCAGTACTGGGGGAAGAAAAAGGAAGAAGCCATTACAAGAGCTATAATTCATCAATTTCTAATCCAGGCAGGGAAAGAAAGGCTAACTAGGGAAGACTGAACAAGGAAACAGTACTTCCATAAGTAAAAATAGGCTATAGGTTATTCATCAATACTCACAAAGTCTGTCTCCAGTCCATTGAAACCTAACTGAATTCCATGTGCTGAATTCAGCTAGAAAATCGCTCCTTTGTTTTTGTTTGCTTATTTGTTTTGTTTTTTTTTGTTGTTATTTTGATTTAGTTTGTTTTTAATCAAAAGAGAGACTTACGTTTTCAGTGAAATACAGAAAATCACAATGAATAAAATTTGAATTAGTCAACTCTTCACTAAAGATTAGCCAGCCATAGAAGAATTTGTTTAGCATTTCTAGCTAAGTGAAAGTTTATAGAATTGTTTGCCTTGGAGATGCATTCTCATATACAGTCCTAAACTCAGAAATTCATTTGTCCTTTGTCTACAAAGTCACATGCAATTATGCTCTTTGATAAATGTGAAATGCTAATACTTTTTGTTGTTGTTGTTTCATGAATTTTGGTGTTGTTACAGACATTTTGGTTATCTTTTTTCCTAAATCTATTTTTTTCTGAAGATTTACAGCAACCAAAAGACATGATTTTGTTTTATAATGCACCATAGCCAAGTGTAGAACATTATGTTCATGCATATAACATGAATTCAAAGAATAGTTTAAAGTTTCAGATTTACTAGTAACACCAGCAATATAAACACATATTGTGCACAGACACATACAGAACACAAACACATGTGCGCGCGCACGCGCGCACATACACACACACACACACACACACACACACACACACACACACACACACACACGGAACACATCAGCTTCCCTCCCGGAAAGAATACACCACTTACTATAATGTGCTGATAAGGATCTATGAATGACATTTTGGCCCCAGCTGCAGAGATTCGCACACCTCCTAGGTCTTCTCTGGTACTCTAGCTTCTTTAAAGCCTGTAAAACAAATAATCATCATTGTTAAGTTTCATTCTGGACTCAGTCCCAAGATTTAAATCATGGTGACTAGATATAATTGGAAATGAAAGTATACTAGAGTAGATCAGGGGGACTGAGCTCTCTATATATGTGACTAAAAATACGTGCACATCTTGTAGGTGAATGCTAAGCATATTTTGATACTACTGTTTAACTTACATATTTATTTGTTAAATTTTTTTTCAAAAGTTTTATTGTTGCTACTGTTTTGGTTTGTTTCTGTTTGTTAAGTATATGATGAGCCATCTATTGAATTTCAGAAAATTAAAATTATTTTGGGGGGACTGGAAAAATGACTGAGCACTTAACAGCACTGTAGTGCTCTTGCAGAGGACGTGAGTCCACTTCCCAGGACCCACATGCGGCATTTCACAACTACCAGTAGCTCCGACTACAAGACATATGATGCCCTCTTCTGACCTTCATGGCTGTCTACACTCACTATCACAAACACACACTCACACACATTTATGCATAACTGAAAAGAATAGAGCTCTTTCAAAAATATCATGTCATATATAAGTAAATATTACATGTTCTTTACTTTTTCAGTTGGCCAGAATTACATAGATTCACAATAAGATAGTAATCGCTTTTTTACTTTAGGTATTGACTTGCAATTTTAAAAATGCATTCATGCTGAACATGAACTTTGGTAATGGAATTTGAATTTTTTTTCACTTCTAAGCCCCCAGTTTACATGAAAACAGTTAAGTGAAAATATTTTATTTTATTTTATTTTATTTTATTTTATTTTATTTTATTTTATTTTATTTGAAGTATGGTTTCTCTATGTAGCCCTAGCTGTCCTGAAATTTGCTCTGTAGGTCAGGCTGGTCTCGAACTCAAAGATCCACCTCCCAAGTGCTGGGATTAAAAGCATGTGACACCATAAAAAATATTTTAATAGAAAAAAGTACTCTCTGTATTTTTTCCATAATTCATTCATATTAAATTAAGATAAAATTATTCAATGAAGGAGATATGCAGTCTGCTAAGGAAAACAATCATCAACGCTCTTACACTGCTGTGACACCCTGCAAGCAAGATGTGTTCCTTGGTTTAATAGCGGCATGATTGTTATAAGGGTACTCAACTGCTTTCTTCTGATTGGTTCAAAGGCTCCTCCACAGGAGGGAATTTAGACCTGGTACTGTCAAGCTGGCCAAAACTCCATGGTGGGGGAAGTCATAGGTCCTAGGAGGGTGCCTACTCCTGCTGTTTTGCTAAATAGGCATATAAAACCAACTTCTAAATAAAACTACATATTAGTGCTGATCTCAAGCTTTGGCTGACAAGCTTCTTTTTGTATAGGGCAGCATTCTTAATTGGTCAAAGAGTTAAGAATAGCTGACTGTTAAATTCTTAGCCCTAAATGGGTCATCTATATCATCCCTTGATGCTAAGGCTCAGGGAACATTGTGGAAAAGGTAACAGAAAGAATATGAGTGAAGGTTGGGAAACAATATGTGAAACACTGTCCTGAACATGACAGAGCTCTTAAACTTAGAAACTCATAGCAGCAGTGGCTGCTTGCCAATACCAAGCTCATTAATATTTCATCATGGATGGAAAGGGGCTCATAAGATCTGAACTCAATATATAGTTGGGCATGACCTTGAATTCTTGGTTCTTCTATCTCCACCTCCCTAGGGCTGGGATTAAAACAGTGTAGCACCATGCCCAACTTAAACATAACTATATTTATTTTTTTAGTCATGCAGTTTTTACATTTATTTTTTGTGCATGTGACAGACTGTACCTGTGTGTATGTGTGTGTGTGTGTGTGTGTGTGTGTGTGTGTGTGTGTAAATGTACATTGCATGCATGTGGAGATCAGGGGGTGACTCATAGGAATCATTCTTCTATGTGGGTTCCAGGGACCTAATTCATGTTGCCAGGCTTGGAGTCAAGGACATTAACCTATCAAACCATATCACTAGCCCTGCTAATCATACCTGTCTATCAGGCTGAAGATGGATATGGTGTTTTAAATCATTTCAGTCAAAGTGAAGCCAAGCTATCGTTCTGATTTTCTTTCAATAACCCAATATAAAATTGTTGTGGGATTTTGTGTGTGTGTTCATTTTGTTTTACATTGCCCTACTTTAAACTTAAAAGTTTGCTAGGCATGGCAGAACACACATTTCTAGCACTCAGAGGTAGAGGCAAGAGCATCAGGCATTCAAGTCCAATCTAGGCTTCATGAGATTTTGTCTCAACTTTCTCTCCCCACAAAAAGAAAATTTTGATCATAAATGATCCTATCATCAAGCACCTCTGTGTTACAGTTTGAGTATTTGGCTCTACCAAAAATCATTTAGTTTCCAAAGGCCAGGCATAGTAGAACATGCCTATAATCCCAACACTTGGGAGGTAGATATGGTAAAATCAAGAATGCCAGGTCATCTGCTATATGGAGTTTGGAGTCATCCTGGGCTATATGAAACCCTGTATTTAAATTTTTAAAAAGAAGATAAATGTAATTGCTAATGTGGTGGGTTTGAAAGAAAATGGACCCCAAAGGGAATGGTGTAGATGTAACCAACCAGCTTATTAAATAAGAAACACAGAACCAATGTAAAAGAGAAAGCCGAGAGGTCAGAACCCAGAGCTAAAATCTCACCCTTCCTCCTGCGAGCTCCTAGCTTTCCGAAAAAAACAGAGCTATATCCTGTCTGTCCATCTTTTCATAGTATTTTGTTCTGCCTTCTCATTGGTTGTAAACCCAAACACGTGACTGCCTCGTCACTGTCTGTATGTACAGCCCCCCAGGTCTTAAAGGCATATGTCTCCAATGCTGGCTGTATCCCTGAACACACAGAGATCTATGGGATTAAAGGCGTGTGCCACCACCACCACCACCACCACCACCACCACCACCACCACCACCACCACCACCACCACCACACTCTGTCTATGGCTCTAATAGCTCTGACCCCTGGGCAACTTTATTTATTAACATACAATCAAAATCACATTTCAGTACAATTAGAATACCACCACAGAATGGTACTATTAGGAGGTGTGGTTTTGTTGGAGTAGGTATAGCCTTGTTGGAGAAAGTGTGTCACTGTGGGGTTAGACTTTGAGGTTTCCTTTGCTTAAGCTACACCCAGTGTCTCAGACCACTTCCTGTAGCCTGCTGATCTAGATGTAGGCACCTCAGCTCATTTTCCAGCACCATGTCTGCCTGCATGCTGTCATGTCTTGCCTTGATGATGATGTATTGTACCTCTGAACTGTAATCCAGCCCCAATTAAATGTTGCCCTTTTTAAGAGTTGCCAGTCATGGTGCCCCTTCACAGCAATAGAAATCCTAACTAAGACAGCTAATGTCAGAATGTTAGGCTTCTGCCTCAGCTCCTTCCTCTGGGTTCCTGCCTTGAATTCCTGCCCAGGCGTCCCTAGCTGATGAGGTGTAACATGGACTTGGAAGTCAAAGAAACTGTTTTCTCTTCTGGTTGCTTTTGCCCACAGTCTTTATCATACCAATAATAAAGGAAACTAAGACAGTGGTACTAACAGCTGACCTAAGCATTAAAGGGGATAAACTGCATGTAAACTGCACCTCTCTCTCACTCTGCTAGTCAATGTTGATTCATGTTTCTCTGTTTTCCTCTTATAAATTTTCTTAATAAGCTATATATTGCAAACATACCATCAGGATTATTTCTTTGTTGTGCTATGCTCTGCCTCTGCCTTGCCTCTAAGTATTCTTGACACAGCATTTTAAATTGAACAAATTACAGCACTAAAAGACACAGGCAAAATTATACACTCTGGGATAATTTGTGACTCTTGTATTTATGTTATAGCTGTGCATTTCTTGTGTTACAAATTCATTAATTGATAGAATCCTGTTTAGCATTTACAATTACCAGGACTTTGTAAGCTATTGCTATTTTACCTTATTTAAAGTGGCCAATAGTAACACCCAGGTATAGTAATATACATTTGTAATAATAGCACCCAAAATGCTGAGGCAGTACAATCTGCAATTCAAGGTTAACCTGTGCCACACAGTGAATTTCAGGACAGTCTGGGCAACTTAGCCAAATTAAAAAAAAAAAAGTAAAAGTAAATAAAAGCCAACAGGGACTGGTAAGATGGTTTAGTAGTTACAAGGTCTCTGGTCCTCTGCTCTTGCAGTTCCCAGCAGCACAGAGTGTGTCTCATAACCACCTGTAAATACGGCTCAAGGAGATCCAACGCTGTCTTCTGGACTTTTCAAGCACCGGTACTTAAATGTGCACATACTTCCATTCAAACAAAGGTATGCACACATAATTAAAATTTAAAGTAAGACCCAAACAAATAAAATAAAATAAAACATGATCAACATAGTTGACTTGCCATTACAACTGATATTTCTGCACTGATATTTCTGCGAGTTCAAAGTATGTTTACATAAAGAAGAGGAACATCTCCTTATGTACAACACATTGTGAAATATGGAGAAATTGAACTAGTTCCTAATGAGAGGCTTCACACCTACTGAGGAGCATTCATGGTACTGGAAAGCACTGTGTACATTACCAGGGGAGAAAAGAACTCATCACTCAGCTATAAACTGTAGTAGAATATTATTTTAAAGTGTGTTACTTTTGTTTATGTTGCATTTGTTTAACTCTGTGAAGCTGTGTTACTGTGCCTGTGTAAAACACCTGTTGGTCTAATAAAGAACTGGCCAATAGCAAGGCAGGAGAAAGGATAGGCGGGTCTGGCAGGCAGAGAGAATACATAGAAGTAGAAAACTTAGGGGAGATCTAAGATCTAGGAGCCAGAGAAGGAGGAGGACTCCAGGGGTCAACTACCCAGCTACACAGCAAGCCACAGAGTAAGAGTAAGATTAACAGAAGTTAGAGAATGGGAAAAGCCCAGAGGCAAAAGGAAGATGGGATAAGTTAAATTAAGGAAAGCTGCCTTGAAACTAAGCCAAGGCCAGGCAATCATAATTATAATTAAGTATAAGACTCCATGTGTGATTTATTTGGGAGCTGAGTGGTAGGAGCCCACGAAAAAGAGTTAAAAAAAAACCCAACAATAAACCCTGCAACCTCAAACAGTGACCTTCCTGCAAGATATACTGGTCCAACAGTGACACAAATGTTATAGAAGTAACCAACTACTGATTTTAATTGGATTTGAGACCCATCTCTAAGATAGAGCCCATACCTGACACTGTAAAAGTGGAAAAGAACCTGATACTAAATAAGTCATGGGCCCAAACTTCATACTATTATTCTGCTAAATGAACATAGCAATAAAATGACTCCTAATGACACATTACTATACCCATAGATGAGTGCATCACTAAACCCTCATAAGAGAAGCTTCTTCTTATAATAGATGGTAATTAGCACAAGGAACCACAACTGGACAATGTCCAGAGAGCGAGAGACTTTGGGGCACTCAGCCCTCAATGGGATGTCTTCATCAAATATGCAAGGCTCGGGGATCTATGTGGAAGAGAAGGGGGAACAATTGTAGGGGCCAACGGTGGTGGATGACTAAGGAAACAGTGTCTTCCAGATACAACAAGGCTAATACACTTATGAACTCACAGAGACTGTGACAACATACACAACATCTGCACAGGTACAAACAAGACAAAATCCCAGCACTGAGAAGGAGAAGTAGATACAGAGTTCTATGCCTAACCAGGAAGCTATGTGCGATTGATACCTTCTGGGAAAGGGAAATTCATTTTCTCCAATAGAATGACAGCTACACTCCAGGGCAGGCAACATGCCCAGGAATACTTGGCTAACATAAGAAAGACTCGGTGCTTTTATGTGCTTTTTGTTTTGTTTTGTTTTGTTTGGGGTACTTTTTGTCTCACTGGGGTTTTTGTTGTTATAGTGGACAGGATCCATATTGGAATCTATGAAAGCAAAGAGGGTTATGACTGGTATTCCCACCAAAATTGTTCATGTTAAAAACTTTAGGTGGGCTGTGAAGAAGTTCAGTAATAGAATGTTTGCCTAGCATGTGTGTAGCCAGCGGACTTCTATAGTGACTTCCATTCATAAACTGAAGCCTTAGAAAAATATGAACATTTCTCTGTGGACATCTGTTCATTCATGCAATAGCTGTATCATTGGTACAAGCTTCTGCTAGGCACTAGGACGCAGTGAACAAGACAGAGCTCATGCCTCCCAGGAAACCTAGATATTGTAGAGGTAGCAAAGAATGTAGTTCTGTGTGACACCTACTGTTTCTGTTACTGAAATCAGTGTCACTTCCTAGGATTGGCGTCTTTTGTTGGAAAGGCATGCAACACTACATTCTTTGCTACTGCCACAATCTCTACATTCTGATTTGACCAGCAAATGAGTCTTTCATACTTACTTACTGCAAGCTAAAACAGGAAACCCTTTTTCTGCCATACTATAACATACATGTGTACATGGATATATAAAAATGTACATGGAAGCAGGGTTAACGTGATACTTTCACTAAGAACAAAGCACACTATTTGTATTGCCTCACTTGATTAAGTGCTAAGAGCAGGCCACCAAATTGATTTCATGACTCAACACAGTTAGACCGATCTAAAAGACTTCAAGATTAAGTTTTCATCTACTTCCTCATTCTATGCCATCTCTATCCTCTTTTCTATTCCTAACTATATAGGTTTTCTTTACTTTCTTCAAATGTAGGCTGCTCTCTTGGATGCGAAGCTCTAACCTACCTCTTTCATTCAACCACTTATTTAACAACTATTCAAATACAACATTCAGCTACTGTCTATCAATCATATTCCAAAGTCCTAGGGGCAAAACGACAATTGAGCTAGCAAGTCATCTCTGTAGGGACTTCTATTCTGCAGAGCAATCAGAAAATAAGTGATACAAGAGGAGCAAGAGTCTCCCAAAGCTAGGCTCTGGAAAGGGGCTGGCCACAGAGGGCAAAGAAGTAGGCTTAGAATATAATGTTCGCAACAGGCATGTAGAGGAAGTGAGAGGAGTCCTGTATCTGGTAAGCAAAAACCAAAGCAAACGCGGTTGATGGTGAGGTTAGAAAGCAAGCAGGGCCACATCCTGAAGGCCTCTGTTTTACAGCACTTGTGCACCAGCTAAACTAGACCCAAGCTTCAGAGCTCGGCTTCAAGGTCACTGCCATGGGGAAACTTTCTGCGACCTTCAGAGCATGTTGGATTTTGTTTGTATTTGTCAAGCCTTTCATTTCCTTTCCAACATGTCTGCTTCACTCCAGGAACTAAAGACAGACGTATAAAGTCAGTGACCGTGTGTACCTTGTCTGTGCAGCTCTTCTGTGTGCAAGC